>NW_027636141.1:175770-282756 GCF_903797595.1 Erithacus rubecula | reverse complement strand
CCCACAGGCAGGTCGACCCAGTGTCCGCTGCTTTCCCCGGAGAGAGGTAGACCTGTTGTCCCGGAGCCGGGTAGACCTGATGTCCGCCGCTGGCCCCGGAGCGAGGTAGACTCATTGCCCCCGCGACTGGGCCCCTCGACTTGGCGGCGCCCTCCCAGGCGGCACGCCGACCCTGTAGCCGGGTCAACCCAATGTCCGTTTCCCTGCCTGGAGCGGTGCAGACTTGTTGCCCCGAGCGACCGGCCGCCTCGACTCGGCGGCGCCCTCCCCTGCGGCACCCCGGCCCTGTAGCTGGGTCAACCCAATGTCAGCTGCCCTGCCTGGAGCGATACAGACTTGTTGCCCCCGTCGAACGGCAGCCTCGACTCGGCGACGCCCTCCCCGGCGACACGCCGGCCCTGGGACCGGGTCGACTCAGTGTCCGCCGCCCTCCCCGGAGCGAGGCAGACACGTCGCCCCCGCGACCGGCCACCTCGACTCGGCGGCGTAATCTCCGGCGGCACCCTGGCCCCGGAGCCGGTTCGACCCAGTGTCCGCCACCCTCCCCGTAGAGAAGTAGGCCTGTTGTCCCGAAGCCGGGAAGACCTGATGTCCGCCGCCGGCCCCGGAACAAGGTATACCTTTTGCCCTCGCGACCGGCCGCCTCGACTCGGTGGTGCCTTCCCCGGCGGCACGCCCGCCCCGGAGCTGGGTAGACCTGGTGTCCGCCGCCCTCCCCAGAGCGAGGTAGACCTGTTGTCCTGGAGCCGGGTAAACCTGATGTCTGCCGCCAGCCCGAGAGCGAGGTAGACCTGTTGTTCCAGAGCCGGGTAAACCCGGTGCCCGCCGCCGGCCCCGGAGCTCGGTAGACTTGTTGCGCCCATGACCGGCCGCCTCGTGTCGGCGGCGCCCTCACCTGCGGCACGCCGGCCCTGTAGCCGGGTCGACCCAATGTCCACTGCCCAGCGTGGAGCGTTGCAGACTTGTTGCCCTCGTCGAACGGCAGCCTCGACTCGGCGGCGCCCTCCCTGACAACACGCCTGCCCTGGAGCTGGGTAGAGTCGGTGTCCTTCGCCCTCCCCGGAGTAAGGAAGACACGTATCACCCGCGACCGGCCGACTCGACTCGGCGGCGTCCTCTCTGGCGGCACCCTGGCCTCGTAGCCGTGTCGACCTGGCGTCCGCCGCCCTCCCCGGAGAGAGGTAGACCTGTTGTCCCGGAGCCAGGTAGACCTGATGTTTGCCGCCGGCCCCGGAGCTCGGTAGACTTGTTGCGCCCGCAACCGGCCGACTCGACTCGGTGGCGTCCTCTCCCGCGGCACCCTGGCCCTGGAGCCGGTTCGACCCGGTGTTCGCCGCCCTCCCCGGAAAGAAGTAGCCCTGTTGTCCCAAAGCCGGGTAGACCTGATATGTGCCGCCGGCCTCAGAGCTCGGTAGACCCGTTGCGCCCACGACCGGTAGCCTCGACTCGGCGGCGCCCTCCCTGGCGACACGCCGGCCTCGGAGTCGTATCGATCCGGTGTCCGCTGCCCTCCCCGGAGCGAGGTAGACCTGTTGTCCTGGAGCCGGGTAAACCTGATGTCTGCCGCCAGCCCCGAAGCTAGGTAGACCTGTTGTTCCGGAGCCGGGTAGACCTGGTGTCCACCGCCGCCCCCGAAGCTCGGTAGACCCTTTGCGCCCGCGACCGGCCGCTTCGACTCGGCGGCGCCCTCCCCTGCAGCACGCCGGCCCTGTAGCTGGGTCGACCCAATATCAGCTGCCCTGCCTGGAGCGAGGCAGGCACGTTGCCCCCGTCGAACGGCAGCCTCGACTCGGCGGCGCCCTCCCTGGCGACACGCCGGCCCCGGAGTCGTATCGACCCGGTGTCCGCTGCCCTTCCCGGAGCGAGGTAGACCTGTTGTCCCAAAGCCGGGTAAACCTGATGTCCGCCGCCAGCCCCAGAGCGAGGTAGATGTGTTGTTCCGGAGCCAGGTAGACCTGGTGTCCGCCGCCCTCCCCGGAGCGAGGAAGACCCGTTGCACCCGCGACTGGCCACCTCGACTCGGCGGCGTCATCTCCGGAGGCACTCTGGCCCAGTAGACGTGTTGACCTGGCATCCGCCGCCCTACCCGAAGAGAGGTAGACCTGTTCTCCCGGGGCCGGGTAGACCTGATATCCACCGCCAGCCCCGGAGCGAGGTAGACCTGTTGCCCTCAACACCGGGCGCCTCGACTCGGCTGCGTCCTGTCCGGCGGCACGCCTGCCCCGGAGCCGGGTGTACCCGGTGTCCGCCGCCCTCCCCGGAGCGAGGTCGACCTGTTGTCCTGGAGCCGGGTAAACCTGATATCCGTCGCAAGCCCCGGAGCTAGGTAGACTCGTTGCCCCCGCGACCGGCCGCCTCGAATCCGCGGTACCCTCCCCGGCGGCACGCCGGCCTAGGAGCCGGGTCGACCCGGTGTCCGCCGCCCTCCCAGGAGCGAGGCAGACCTGTTGTCCCGGAGGCGGGTAAACCTGATGTACGCCGCCGGCCCCAAAGCGAGGTAGACCTGTAAGTCCTGAGCAGGGTAGACCTGGTGTCCGCCGCCGGCCCCTGAGATCGGTAGACCTGTTGCTCCCGCAACCGGCCGCCTCGACTTGGCAACGCACTCCACGGCGGCACGTCGGCCCTGAAGCAGGGTTGACCCAATGTCCGCTGCCCTGCCTGGACCGATACAGACTTTTTGCCCCGGTCGACCCGCCACCTCGACTCGTCGGCTCCCTCACAGCCGGCACGCCAGCCCTGGAGCCAGGTAGACTCGGTGTCCGCCGCCCTCCCCAGTGCGAGGCAGACACGTTGCCCCCGCGACCGGCCACCTCGACTCGGCGGCGTAATCTCCGGCGGCACCCTGGCCCCGGAGCCGGTTCAACCCAGTGTCCGCCGCCCTCCCCGTAGAGACGTAGGCCTGTTCTCCCGGAGCCGGGTAGACCTGATGTCCGCCGCTGGCCCTGGAGCGAGGTAGACCTGTTGCCCTCGCCACCGGGCGCCTCGACTCGGCTGCGCCCTGTCCGGCGGCACGCCTGCCCCGGAGCCGGGTCTACCCGGTGTCCGCCGCCCTCCCCGGAGCTAGGTAGACCTGTTGTCCTGGAGCTGGGTAAACCTGATGTCCACCGCCAACCCCAAAGCTCGGTAGACCCTTTGCGCCCGCGACCGGCCGCTTCGACTCGGCGGCGCCCTCCCCTGCGGCACGCCGGCCCTGTAGCCGGGTCGACCCAATGTCAGCTGCTCTGCCTGGAGCGATGCAGACTTTTTGCCCTTGTCGAACGGCAGCCTCGACTCGGCGGCGCCCTCCCCGACGACACGCCGGCCCTGGAGCTGGGTCGACTCGGTGTCTGCCGTTCTTTCCGGAGCGAGGAAGACCCGTTGTACCCGCGACCGGCCGACTCGACTCGGCGGCGTCCTCTCTCGCTGCACCCTAGCCCCGTAGCCGTGTCGACCCAGCTTCCGCTGCCATCCCTGGAGAGAGGTAGAACTGTTATTCCGGAGCCGGGTAGACCTGATGTCCACTGCTGGCCTTGCAGCGAGGTAGACTAGTTGCCCCCGCGACCGGGGCGTCCTCTCCAGCGGCACCCTGGCCTTGGAGCCGGGTCGACCCGGTGTACGCCGCCCTCCCCGTAGCGAGGCAAACATGTTGCCCCCCGTGACCGGCTGCCTCAACACGGCGGCGTCCTACCCAGCGGCATGCCAGCCGCAAAGCCGGGTCGACACAGTATCTGCCGCCCTCCCCGGAGCGAGGTAGACCTGTTGTCCTGGAGCCGGGATAACCTGATGTCCACTGCCGGCCCCGAAGCTCGGTAGACCCGTTGCGCCCGCGACCGGCCGCTTCGACTCGGCGGCGCCCTCCCCTGTGGCACCTCGGTCCTGTAGCCGGGTCGACCCAATGTCAGCTGCCCTGCCTGGAGCGATGCAGACTTGTTGCCCTTGTCGAACGGCAGCCTCGACTCGGCGGCGCCCTCCCCGACAACATGCCTGCCCTGGAGCCGGGTCGACTCGTTCTCCGCCGCCCTCCCCGGAGCTAGGTAGACCTGTTGTCCTGGAGCTGGGTAAACCTGATGTCTGGCGCCAGCCCCGGAGCGAGGTAGACCTGTTGCCCTCGTGACCAGCCGCCTCGACTCAGCGGCGCCCGACCTGGCGGTACGCCTGCCGCGGAGCCGGGTCGACCCGGTATCTGCCGCCTACCCCGGAGGGAGGTAGACCTGTTGTCCTGGAGCCCGGTAAACCTGATGTCCGCCGCCAGCCCTGGAGCGAGGTAGACCTGTTGTTCCGGAGCCGGGTAGACCTGGTGTCCGCCGCCGGCCCCGCAGCGAGGTAGACCTGTTGCCCTCGCGACCAGGCGGCTCGACTTGGCAGCGCCCTCCCCGGCGGCACACCCGCCCCGGAGCCGGGTCAACCCGGTGACTGCCGCCCTCCCGGGAGCGAGGTAGACCTGTTGTCCTGGAGCCGGGTAATCCTGATGTCCGCCGCCAGCCCCGGAGCAAGGTAGACCTGTTGTTCCAGAGACGGGTCGACCCTGTAGCCGCCGCCCTCCTCGAAGCGAGGCAGACACGTTGCCCCCGCGACCGGCCACCTTGACTCGGCGGCGTCCTCACCTGCGGCACGCCGGCACTGAGGTTGGGTCGACCCGGTGTACGCCCCCCTCCCCGTAGCGAGGCAAACATGTCGCCCCCATGACCGGCCACCACAACTCGGCGGCGCCCTCCCAGGCGGCACGCCGTCACCGGAGTCGGGTCAGCCCGGTGTCCGCTGCCCTCCCCGGAGCGAGGCAGACACGTTGCCCCCGCGACTGGCCACCTCGACTCGGCGGCGTAATCTCCGGCGGCACCCTGGCCCCGGAGCCAGTTCGACCCAGTGTCCGCCGCCCTCCCCGGAGAGAAGTAGGACTGTTGTCCCGAAGCCGGGAAGACCTGATGTCCGCCGCCAGCCCCGGAACAAGGTAGACCTTTTGCCCTCGCGACCGGCCACCTCGACTCGGTGGTGCCTTCCCCGGCAGCACGCCCGCCCCGGAGCTGGGTAGATCTGGTGTCCGCCGCCCTCCCCGGAGCGAGGTAGACCTGTTGTCCATGAGCCGGGTAAACCTGATGTCCGCCGCCAACCCCGGAGTGAGGTATACCTGATGTTCCGGAGCCGGGTAGACCTGTTTTCCGCCGCCGGACCCGGAGCTCGGTAGACTTGTTGCGCCCATGACCGGTCGCCTCGTGTCGGCGGCGCCCTCACCTGCGGCATGCCGGCACTGGAGCCGGGTCGACCCAATGTCCGCTGCCCTGCCTGGAGCGTGGCAGACTTGTTGCCCCCGTCGAACGGCAGCGTCGACTCGGCGGCGAACTCCCCGAGGGCACGCCTGCGCTGGAGCCGGGTAGACTCGGTGTCCGCCGCCCTCCCCGGAGCGAGGCAGACTCGTTGCCCCCGCGACCAGCCGCCTCAAATCCGCGGTACCCTCCCCGGCGGCACGCCGGCCTAGGAGCCGGGTCGACCCGGTGTCCGCCGTCCTCCCCGGAGCGAGGTAGACCTGTTGTCCCGGAGGCGGGTAAACCTGATGTACGCCGCCGGCCCCAAAGCGAGGTAGACCTGTAAGTCCTGAGCAGGGTAGACCTGGTGTCCGCTGCCGGCCCCTGAGAATGGTAGACCTGTTGCTCCCGCGACCGGCCGCCTCGACTTGGCAATGCACTCCACGGCGGCACGTCGGCCCTGAAGCAGGGTTGACCCAATGTCCGCTGCCCTGCCTGGAGCGATACAGACTTGTTGCCCCCGTCGACCCGCCACCTCGACTCGGCGGCTCCCTCACAGCCGGCACGCCAGCCCTGGAGCCAGGTAGACTCGGTGTCCGCCGCCCTCCCCAGGGCGAGGCAGACACGTTGCCCCCACGACTGGTCACCTCGACTCGGCGGCGTAATCTCCGGCGGCACCCTGGACCCGGAGCCGGTTCAACCCAGTGTCCGCCGCCCTCCCCGTAGAGACGTAGGCCTGTTCTCCCGGAGCCGGGTAGACCTGATATCCGCCGCCAGCCCTGGAGCGAGGTAGACCTGTTGCCCTCGCCACCGGGCACCTCGACTCGGCTGCGCCCTGTCCGGCAGCACGCCTGCCCCGGAGCCGGGTCTACCCGGTGTCCGCCGCCCTCCCCGGAGCTAGGTAGACCTGTTGTTCTGGAGCTGGGTAAACCTGATGTCCACCGCCAACCCCGAAGCTCGGTAGACCCTTTGCGCCCGCGACCGGCCGCTTCGACTCGGCGGCGCCCTCCCCTGCGGCACGCCGGCCCTGTAGCCGGGTCGACCCAATGTCAGCTGCTCTGCCTGGAGCGATGCAGACTTTTTGCCCCCGTCGAACGGCAGCCTCGACTCGGCGGCGCCCTCCCCGACGACACGCCGGCCCTGGAGCTGGGTCGACTCGGTGTCTGCCGGTCTTTCCGGAGCGAGGAAGACCCGTTGTACCCGCGACTGGCCGACTCGACTCGGCGGCGTCCTCTCTCGCTGCACCGTAGCCCCGTAGCCGTGTCGACCCGGCGTCCGCTGCCATCCCTGGAGAGAGGTAGAACTTTTATTCCGGAGCCGGGTAGACCTGATGTCCACTGCCGGCCTTGTAGCGAGGTAGACTAGTTGCCCCCGCGACCGGGGTGTCCTCTCCAGCGGCACCCTGGCCTTGGAGCCGGGTCGACCCGGTGTACGCCGCCCTCCCCGTAGCGAGGCAAACATGTTGCCCCCCGTGACCGGCTGCCTCAACACGGCGGCGCCCTACCCAGCGGCACGCCAGCCTCAAAGCCGGGTCAACACGGTATCTGCCGCCCTCCCCGGAGCGAGGTAGACCTGTTGTCCTGGAGCCGGGAAGACCTGATGTCCACTGCCGGCCCCGAAGCTCGGTAGACCCGTTGCGCCCGCGACCGGCCGCTTCGACTCGGCGGCGCCCTCCCCTGCGGCACCCCGGTCCTGTAGCCGGGTCGACCCAATGTCAGCTGCCCTGCCTGGAGCGATGCAGACTTGTTGCCCTTGTCGAACGGCAGCCTCGACTCGGCGGCGCCCTCCCCGACGACATGCCTGCCCTGGAGCCGGGTCGACTCGTTCTCCGCCGCCCTCCCCGGAGCTAGGTAGACCTGTTGTCCTGGAGCTGGGTAAACCTGATGTCTGGCGCCAGCCCCGGAGCGAGGTAGACCTGTTGCCCTCGTGACCAGCCGCCTCGACTCAGCGGCGCCCTACCTGGCGGCACGCCTGCCGCGGAGCCGGGTCGACCCGGTATCTGCCGCCCTCCCGGGAGCGAGGTAGACCTGTTGTCCTGGAGCCGGGTAATCCTGATGTCCGCCGCCAGCCCTGTAGCAAGGTAGACCTGTTGTTCCAGAGACGGGTCGACCCTGTAGCCGCCGCCCTCCTCGTAGCGAGGCAGACACCTTGCCCCGGCGACCGGCCGCCTTGACTCGGCGGCGTCCTCTCGGGCGGCACCCTGGCCTTGGAGCCGGTTGACCCGGTGTACGCCGCCCTCCCCTTAGCGAGGGAGACATGTCGCCCTCTGCAACCGGCCGCCTCGACTCGGCGGCATCTCTCCTGCGGCAACCTGGCCCTGTAGCCGGGTCGACCCGGCGTCCCCCGCACTCCTCGGAGCGAGGTAGACCTGTTGTCCTGGAGCCGGGTAAACCTGATGTCCGCCGCCAGCCCGGGAGCGAGGTAGACCTGTTGTTCCAGAGCCGGGTAAATCTGGTGTCCGCCGCCGGCCCCGGTGCTCGGTAGACCCGCTGAGCCCGCGACCGGCCGCCTCGACTCGGCGACGCTACCACAGCCGGCACGCCATCACCGTTTTTGGGTCGACCCGGTGACCGCCGCCCTCCCCGGTGCGAGGCAGACACGTCGCCCCCGCGACCGGCCGCCTCGACTCAGCGGCGTCCTCTCCAGTGGCACCCTGGCCCCGGAGCCGGTTTGACTCGGTGTCCACCGCCCTCCCCGGATAGAGGTAGACCTGTTGTCCCGGAGCCGGGTAGACCTGATGTCTGCCTCCGGCGCCGGAGCGAGGTAGACTTGTTGCCCCCGCGACCGGCCGCCTCGACTCGGCAGCGTCCTCTCCGGCGGCACCCTGGCCTCGTAGCCGTGTCGATCTGGCGTCCACCACCCTCCCCGGTGAGAGGTAGACCTGTTGTCTCGGGGCCGGCTAGACCTGATGTCCGCTGCCAGCCCCGGAGTGAGGTAGACCTGTTGTTCCGGAGCCGGGTAGACGTGGTGTCCGCCGCCAGCCCCGAAGCTCGGTAGACCCGCTGAGCCCGCGACTGGCCGCCTCGACTCGGCGACGCCATCCTAGCCGGCGCGCCGGCCCCGGAGTTGGGTCGAACCGTGACCGCCGCCCACCCCGGTGCGAGGCTTTCACGTCGCCCCCGCATCCGGCCTCGTCGACTCGTCAGCCTCCTCTCCAGCGGCACCATGGCCTCGTAGCCGGTTCGACCTGGCGTCCGCCGCCCTCCCCGGAGAGAGGTAGACCAGTTGTCCTGGAGCCGGATAGACCTGATGTCCGCTTCCGGCCCCGGAGCGAGGTAGACCTTTTGCCCTCGCGACCGGCCGCCTCGACTCGGTGGCGCCCTCCTTCGGCGGCACGCCCGCCTCGGAGCCGGGTCAACCCAGTGTCAACCGCCTTCCCCGGAGCGAGGTAGGCCTGTTGTCCTGGAGCCGGGTAAACCTGATGTCCGCCGCCAGCCCGGGAGTGAGGTAGACCTGTTGTTCAGGAGCCGGGTAGACCTGGTGTCCGCCGCCGGCCCTGGAGCTCGGTAGACTTATTGCGCCCGCGACTGGCCGCCTCGTCTCGTTGGCGTCCTCACCTGCGACACGCCGGCACCGGAGCCGGGTCGACCCAATGTCCGCTGCCCTGCCTGGAGCGTTGCAGACTTGTTGCCCCCATCGAACGGCAGCCTCGAATCGGCCGCGCCCTCCCCAACGACACGCCTGCCCTAAAGATGGGTCGACTCGGTGTCCGCCGCCCTCCCCGGAGCGCGGTAGACCTGTTGTCCTGGAGCCGGGTAAATCAGATGTCCGCCGCCGGCCCCGCAGCGAGGTAGACCTGTTGCCCTCACGACCAGACGCCGCGACTCGGCAGCGCCCTACTTGGCGGCACACCTGACGCGGAGCAATGTCGACCCGGTATCTGCCGCCCTCCCCGGAGAAAGGTCGACCTTTTGTCCTGGATCCCGGTAAACCTGATGTCCGCCGCCCTGCCCGGAGCGAGTTAGACCCGTTGCTCTTGCGACCGGCCGACTCGGTGGCGCCCTCCCCAGCGGCACGCCGGCTTAGGAGCCGGGTCGACCCGGTGTCCGCCGCCCTCCCCAAAGCGAGGCAGACCCATCGCCTTCGCGACCGGCCGCCTCGACTCGGCGGCGCCCTCCCAGGCGGCACGCCGACCCAGAAGACGGGTCGCCCCGGTGTACGTTGCCCTCCCCAAAGCGAGGCAGACCTGTTGTCCCCCGCGACCGGCCGCCTCGACTCGGCGGCGCCCTCTTTGGCGGAACGCCCACCCTGGAGCCGGGTCGACTCGGTGTCCGCCGTTCTCCGCGTAGCGAGGCAGACCCGTTGCCCCTGCGGCCGTTTGCCTCGACTCGGCAGCGCCCTCTCTGGCTGCACGCCGGCCCTGGAGCCGGGTCGACCTGTTGTCTGTTGCCCAGCCCCGAGCGAGGCCGACCTGTTGCCCCCACAACCGGCAGCCTCGACTCAGCGGCGCCCTCCCCGGCGGCACGCCGGCCCAAGAGCCGGGTCTACCCGGTGTTCGCCGCCCTCCCCGGAGCGTGGCAGACCTCTTGACCCCTCAACCGGCCGCCTCGACTCGGCGACGCCATCCCTGGCAGCACGCTGCCCCCAGAGCCGGTTCGACACAGTGTCCGCTGCCGGCCCTGGAGCGAGGCAGACCCGTCGCCCCCGCAAACAGCCGCCTCGACTCGGAGGCACCATCCCCGGCAGCACGCTGGCCCCGGAGCCAGGTCTACCCGGTATCTGCCGCCCTCCCCGGAGTGAGGTAGACCTGTTGTTTTGGAGCCGGGTAAACCTGGTGTCCGCCGCCGGCCTAGGAGCTCGGTAGACCCGTTGCACCCGCGACCGGCCGCTTCGACTCGGCGGCGCCCTCCCCTGCGGCACCCCGGTCCTGTAGCCGGGTCGACCCAATTTCAGCTGCCCTGCCTGGAGCGATGCAGACTTGTTGACCCCGTCGAACGGCAGCCTCGACTCGGCGGCGCCCTCACCGGCGACACGCCGGCCCTGGAGCCGGGTCGACTCGGTGTCCGTCGCCCTTTCTGGAGCGAGGAAGACCCGTTGCACCCGCGACCGGCCGACTCGACTCGGCGGCGTCCTTTCCGGCTGCACCCTGGTACCGTAGCCGTGTCGACCCGGCGTCCGCCGCCATCCCCGCAGAGAGGTAGACCTGTTGTCCTGCAGCCGGGTAGAACTGATGTTCACTGCCGGCCCCGCAGCGAGGTAGACTCATTGCCTACACGACCAGGCGGCTTGACTTGCAGCGCCCTCCCCGGCGGCACGCCCGCCCCGAAGCCAGGTCAATCCGTTGTCCGCCGCTCTCCCCGGAGCGAGGCAGGCCTTTTGCCCCACGCAACCGGCCGCCTCAACTCGGCGGCGTCCTCTCCAGCGGCACCCAGGCCTTGGAGCCGGGTCGACCCGGTGTACGCCGCCCTCCCCAGAGCGAGGCAGACATGTCGCCCCCCGCGACTGGCCGCCTCGACACAGCGGCGCCCTCCCAGGCGGCACGCCGTCACCGGAGTCGGGTCGACCCGGTGTCCGTTGCCCTCCCCGGAGCGAGGCAGACACGTTGCTCCCGCGACCGGCCACCTCAACTCGGCAGAGTAATATCCGGCGGCACCCTGGGCCCGAAGCCGGTTCGACCCGGTGTTCGCCACCCTCCCCGGAGAGAAGTAAGCCTGTTGTCCCAAAGCCGGGTAGACCTGATTGTCTGCTGCCGGCCCCGGAGTGAGGTAGAACTGTTGCCCTCGCGACAGGCCACCTCGACTCGGCGGTGCCCTCCCCGGCGGCACGCTCGCCCCGGAGCCGGGTCGACCCGGTGTCCGCCGCCCACCCTGGTGCGAGGAAGACACGTTGCCCCCGCGACCGGCTGCCTCGACTCGTCGGCCTCCTCTCCTGCGACACCATGGCCTCGTAGTCGTGTCAACCTGGTGTCCGCTGCCCTCCCCGGAGAGAGGTAGACCTGTTGTCCTGGAGCCGGGTAGACCTGATGTCCGCCGCCGGCCCCAGAGCGAGGTAGACCTTTTGCCCTCGCGACCGGCCGCCTCAACTCGGTGGCGCCCTCACCGGCGGCACGTCCGCCCCGGAGCTGGGTCGACCCGGTGTTCGCCGCCCTCCCCGGAGCGTGGCAGACCTGTTGCCCCCTCAACCAGCTGCCTCGACTCGGCGACGCCATCCCTGGCAGCACGCCGCCCCTAGAGCCGGTTCGACACGGTGTCTGCCGCCGGCCCTGGAGCGAGGCAGACCCGTCGCCCCGCCAACCGGCCGCCTCAACTCGGTGGCACCATCCCCGGCAGCACGCCAGCCTCGGAGCCGGGTCGACCCGGTGTCTACCGCCGTTCCCGGAGCGACGCAGACCTGTAGCCCCCACGACCGACCGCCGCGACTTGGCCTCACCCTCCTTGGCGTCACACCGGCCTCCAACTCAGGTCCACCCGATGACCGCCGCCCTCCTGGCAGCGACGTAGACCTGTTGTCCCGAAGCTGGGTCCACCCAATGTCAACCGCAATCCTCAGAGCGAGGCAGACTCGTCGCCCCTGCGACTGGCCGCCTCGACTCGGCGGCGCCCTCCTTGGCGGCCCGCCTCGGTGCCAGGTTGACCCGGTGTCCACCGCCTTCCCTGGAGAGAGGTAGACCTGTTGTCCCGGAGCCAAGTAGACCGGATATCCGCCACCAGCCTAAGACCGAGGTAGACACGTTGCCCTTGCGACTGGCCGACTCGGTGGCGCCCTCCCCAGCGGCACGCCGGCCTAGGAGTGGGGTCGACCCGGTGTTCACCGCCCTGCCGGGAGCGAGGCATACCCGATGCCGCCGCGACCGGCCGACCCGACTCGGCGGTGCCCTCCTCAGTGGCACGCCGGCTTCGGAGCCGAGTCGACCCGGTGTCCGCCGCCCTACCCAGAGCGAGGCAGACCTGTTGTCCCCCGCGACCGGCCGCCTCGACTCGGCGGCGCCGTTTTTGGCAGCACGCCCACCCCGGAGTCGCGTCGACTCGGTGTCCGCCACACTCCCCGTAGCGAGGCAGACCCGTTGCTCTTGCAACCGGCCACCTCGACTCGGCGGCGCCCTCCCCTGCATCACGCCGGTCTCAAAGTCGGTTCGACTCGGTGTTCGCTGCCCGCCCCGTAGCGAGGCAGACCCGTTGCCCCTGCGACCGAACGCCTGTACTCGGCAGCGCCCTCCCCGGCGGCACGCTGGCTTCGCAGCCGGATTGACCTGTTTTTTTTTGCCCAGCCCCGAGCGAGGCAGACCCGTCACCACCGCGACTGTCCGCCTCGACTCGGCAGCGCCCGCCTTGGCGGCACGCGGGCCGAAGAGCCAGGTCGACACTATGTTCGCCGCCCTCCCCGGAGCATGGCAGACCTGTTGCCCCCTCAACCAGCTGCCTCGACTCGGCGACGCCAACCGCCGGCGGCACGCTGGCCCTGGAACCGGTTCGACCCGGTGTACGCCGCACTCCCCACAGCGAGGCAGACCCGTCGCCCCCGCGACCGGTCGCCTCGACTCGGTGACGCACTCTCTGGACACACCCTGGCCCCAGAGCCGGGTCGACACGGTGTCCGCTGCCATCCACAAAGCGTGGCAGACCCGTCGCCCTCGCAACGGGTAGCATCGACTCGGCGACATCATCCCCGGCGGCACGCCGGCCTCGGAGACGAGTCGACACGGTGTCCGCTGCCATCCCCAAAGCGAGGCAGACCCGTGGCCCCCACGACCGAACGCCTCGACTCGGCGGCGCCCTCCATGGCATCATGCCGGCCCCAGACCCAGGTGGACCAGATATCTGCCGCCCTCACCGGAGAGAGGTAGACCTTTTCTCCCGGAGCCGGGTAGACCTGATGGCCGCTGCCTAGCCCGGAGGGAGGCAGACCCGTTGCCACTGCGACAGGCCGCCTCGACTCGGTGACGCCCTCTCCGGCGGCATTCTGGCCCCGGAACCGGGTCGACCCGGTGTCCACCGCCTTCCCCGGAGCGTGGCACACCCGTTGCCCTCACAACGGGCCGCATCGACTCGGCGACGCCATCTCCGGCGGCACGCCAGCCTCGAAGCCGGGTCGACCCGATGTCCACCGCCCTCCCCGGAGCGACGTTGACCTGTTGTCCCGGAGCCAGGTCCACCCGGTGTCAACCGCAATCCCCGGAGCAAGACAGATTCCTTGCCCCTGTGACCAGCCGCTTCGACTGGGTGGCGCCCTTCCCAGCAGCACGCCGGTTCCGGAGCCAGGTCGACCCTGTGTCCGCCGCCCTGCCCGGAGCGCGTTAGACCCCTTGCTCTTGCGACCGGCTGACTCGGTGGCGCCCTCCCCAGCGGCACGCCGGCTTAGGAGCCGGGTCGACCCGGTGTCTGCCGCCCTCCCCAAAGCGAGGCAGACCCATCGCCCCCGCGACCGGCCGCCTCGACTCGGCGGCGCCCTCCCAGGCGGCACGCCGACCCAGAAGACGGGTTGCCCAGGTGTATGTTGCCCTCCCCGAAGCGAGGCAGACCTGTTGTCCCCCGCGACCGGCCGCCTCGACTCAGCGGCGCCCTCTTTGGCGGAACGCCCACCCTGGAACCGGGACGACTCGGTGTCCGCTGTTCTCCGCGTAGCGAGGCAGACCCGTTTCCCCTGCGGCCGTCCGCCTCGACTCGGCAGCACCCTCCCTGGCTGCACGCCGGCCCCAGAGCCGGGTCGACCTGTTGTCTGTTGCCCAGCCCCGAGCGAGGCAGACCCATTGCCCCCACGACCGGCAGCCTCGACTCAGCGGCGCCCTCCCTGGCGGCACGCCGGCCCAAGAGCCGGGTCGACCCGGTGTTCGCCGCATTCCCCGGAGCGTGGCAGACCTCTTGACCTCTCAACCAACCGCCTCGACTCGGCGACGCCATCCCTGGCAGCACGCCGCCCCCAGAGCCGGTTCGACACGGTGTCCGCCGCTGGCCCTGGAGCGAGGCAGACCCGTCACCCCCACAACCGGCCGCCTCGACTCGGCGGCACCATCCCCGGCGGCACGCCGGCCCCGGAGCTGGGTCGACCCGGTGTCTGCCGCCCTTCCCGGAGCGACGCAGACCCGTAGCCCCCTCGACTGACCGCTGTGACTTGGCCTCACCCTCCTTGGCGTAACGCCGGCCTCAAACTCAGGTCCACCCGATTACCGCCGCCCTCCTGGCAGCGACGTAGACCTGTTGTCCCGGAGCTGGGTCCACCCAATGTCAACCGCAATCCTCAGAGCGAGGCAGACTCGTCGCCCCCGCGACTGGCCGCCTCGACTCTGCGGCGCCCTCCTTGGCGGCCTGCCTCAGAGCCAGGTCGACCCAG
Source organism: Erithacus rubecula (assembly GCF_903797595.1). Taxonomy (NCBI): domain Eukaryota; kingdom Metazoa; phylum Chordata; class Aves; order Passeriformes; family Muscicapidae; genus Erithacus; species Erithacus rubecula. Next base: position 268,270 of record NW_027636141.1, on the reverse strand, counting down.
TGTCCACCGCCTTCCCTGGAGAGAGGTAGACCTGTTGTCCCGGAGCCAAGTAGACCGGATATCCGCCACCAGCCTAAGACCGAGGTAGACACGTTGCCCTTGCGACTGGCCGACTCGGTGGCGCCCTCTCCAGTGGCACGCCGGCCTAGGAGTGGGGTCGACCCGGTGTTCGCCGCCCTCCCCAAAGCGAGGCAGACCTGTTGCCCCCGCGACCGGCCGCCTCGATTCGGCAGCGCCCTCCCCACCGTCACGCCGGTCTCAAAATCGGGTCGACTCGGTGTCCGCCGCACTCCTCATTGCGAGGCAGACCCGATGCCCCCACGACCGGCCGCCTCGACTCGGCGGCGCCCTCCACGGCGTCACGTCGGCCTCGAACTCAGGTCGACCCGATGTCCGCTGCCCTCCCCGGAGCGACATAGACCTGTTGTCCCGGAGTTGGGTTAACCTGGTGTTTTCCGCCGCTTCCCTGGAGCGAGGCAGACCCGTCGCCCCCGCGACCGGCCGCCACGACTCGGTGGCGCCCTACCCGAGGCAAGCCAGCCACGGAGCCGGGTCAACCCGGTGTCCGCCGCCCTCCCCGGAGCGTGGCAGACCCGTTGCCCCCGCAACGGGCCGCATCGACTCGGCGACGCCATCTCCGGCGGCACGCCGGCCTCGGAGCAGGGTCGACACGGTGTCCGCCGCCCTCCCCAAAGCGAGGCAGAATTGTCGCCCCCGCGACCGGCCGCCTCGACTCGGCGGCGCTCTCCCTGGCGTCACGCCGGCCTCGAACTCAGGTCGACCCGATGTTCGCTGCCCTCCCCGGAGCGACGTAGACCTGTTGTCCCGGAGCCGGGTCCACCTGGTGTCAACCACAATCCCCGGAGCGAGGCAGACTCCTTGCCCCTGTGAAGGGCCACCTCGACTCGGTGGTGCCCTTCCTGGCGGCACGCCGGCCCCGGAGCCAGTTTGACCCAGTGTCCGCCACCCTGCCCAGAGCGAGGCAGACCCGTCGCCCCTGCGACCGTCCGCCTCGACTCGGCGGCGCCCTCCCTGGCGGCACGTCGGCCCCGGAGCCGGGTCGACCTGTTGTCCGTTGCCCAGCCCCGAGCGAGGCAGACCCGTCACCACCGCGACCGGCAGCCTCGACTCGGCGGCGCCCTCCCCGGCGGCATGCCGGCCCAAGAGCCGGGTCGACCCGGTGTTCGCCACACTCCCCGAAGCGTGGCAGACCTCTTGACGCCTCAACCGGCCACCTCGACTTGGCGGCGCTCTCCCCGGAGGCACGCCGGCCCCGGAGCCGGGTCGACCCGGTGTCCGCCGCCCTGCCAGGAGCGAGGCAGACCCGTTGCCCCGCGACCGGCCGCCTCGACTCCGTGGCGCCCTCTCCGGAGGCACGCCGACCCAGAAGACGGGTCGACCCGGTGTCCGCCGCCTTCCCCGGAGCGTGGCAGACCTGTTGCCCCCACAACGGGCCGCCTCGACTTGGCGACGCCATCCCCGGCGGCACGCAGGCCCCGGAGCCGGGTCGACCCGGTGTCCGCTGCCCTCTCCAAAACGAGGCAGAAACGTCGCCCCCGCGACCGGCCGCCTCGACTCGGCGGCGCCCTCTCTGGCGGCACCTTGGCCCGGAGCCTGGTCGACTCTGTGTCCGCCGCCTTCCCCGGAGTGTTGTAGACCTGTTGTCACGGAGCCAAGTAGACCTGATGTCTGCCGCCGGCCCCGGAACGAGGTAGACCTCTTGTTCCGGAGCCGGGTCGACCCGGTGTCCGCTGCCAGCCTCGGAGCGAGGCAGTTCCGTTGACCCAGTAACCGGCCACCTCGACTCGGCGGCGCCGTCCCCGGTGGCACGCCGGCCTAGGAGTCAGGTCGACCCGAGGTTCGCTGCCCTCCCCGAAGCGAGGCAAACCACTCGCCCCTGCGACCGGCTGCCTCGACTCGGCGGCGCCCTCTCCGGTGGCACTCTGGCCCTGGAGCCAGGTCGACCCGGTGTCCGCCGCCCTCCCAGGAGCGAGGCAGACCCGTTGTCCCGGAGCTAAATAGACCTGATGTCCACCGCCGGCCCCAGAGCGAAGTAGACCTCTTGTTCCGGGGCCGGGTCGACCCGGTATCCGCTGCCAGCCTCGGCAAAGCAGATCCGTTGACCCTGTGACCAGCCGCCTCGACTCGGCAGCACTCTCCCCGGCGGCACACCGGCCTAGGTGTCGAGTCGACCCGGTGTCTGCCGCCCTCCCCGGAGCGAGGTAGACCTGCTCTCTTGGAGCCAGGTACACCTGATGTCCGCCACCGGCCCCGGAGCGAGGTAGACCTGTTGTTCCGGAGTCGAGTAGACCTGGTGTGCGCAGCTGGCCCCAGACTGAGGTATACCCGTTGCCCCCGCGACCGGCAGCCTGGACTCGGCGGCGTCCTCCCCGGCGGCATGCCGGCCTAAAAGCCTGCTCAACCCGGTGTCTGTTGCCATCCCGGAGCAAGGCAGACCCCTTGCCCTAGCGACCGGCCGCTTCAATTCAGTGGCGCCCTCCCCGGCGGCACGCCCACCCCGGAGCTGGGTCTACCCGCCGCCCTCCCCGTAGCAAGGCAGACCTGTCGCCCCCAGCGACTGTCCGCCTCGACACAGCGGCATCCTCCCCTGCGTCACGCCGGCCCCATAGTCGGGTCGACCCATTGTCCGCCGCCCTCCCCATAGCGAGGCAGACCTCTTGCAGTCGCGACCGGCCGTCTCGACTCAGCGGCGCCCTCCCCGGCGGCACGCCGGCCCCAGAGCCGCGTCGACCTGGTGTTCGCCGCCCTGCCCGGAGCGAGGCAGACCCGTAGTCCCCACAACCGACAGCCGCGACTTGGCGGCGCCCTCCCCTGCGGCACGCCCACCCCGGAGCTGGGTCGACCTGGTGTCCGCCGCCTTCCCCGTAGCGAGGCAGACCTGTCGCCCCCCACGACCGGCCACCTCGACTCGGCGGCGCCCTCCCCAGCGGCACGCCGGCCCCAAAGTCGGGTCGACCCGGTGGTTGCTGCCCTCCCCAGAGCGAGGCAGACTCCTCGCCCCTGCGACCGGCCACCTCGACTTGGCGGTGCCCTCCCCGGCGGCACGCCGGCCCCGCAGCTGGGTCGACCCAGTGTCCACCGCCCTCCCAGGAGCGAGGCAGACCCCTTGCCCCCGCGACCGGCCGCCTCAACTCGGCGGCGCCTTCTCCGGCGGCACCCTGGCCCCGGAGCCAGGTCGACCCGGTGTCCGCCGCCTTCCCCAGAGTGAGGTACACCTGTTGTCCCAGAGACAAGTAGACCTGATGTCCGCCATCGGCCCCGGAACAAGGTAGACCTCTTTTTCCAGAGCCGGGTAGACCTGGTGTCCGCCGCCAGCCTCGGAGCGAGGTAGACCCGTTGTCTTTGCGACCGGCCAACTCGGTGGCGCCCTCCCCGGCGGCACGCCGGCCCCAGAGCTGGGTCGACCCGGTGTATGTTGCCCTCCTCGGAGCGAGGTAGACCTGTTGTCCCGCAGCCGGGTAGACCTGGTGTCCGCCGCTGTCCCAGGAGCGAAGTAGACCCGTTGCCCCCGCGACCGGCCGACTCGGCGGTGCCCTCCCTGGCGGCATGCCGGCCCCAGAGCCTGGTCGACCCGGTGTCTGCCGCCCTTCCCGGAGTGAGGCAGACCCATTGCCCCCCGCGACCGGCCGCCTCGACTCGGCGGCGCTCTCCCCGGGGGCACGCCGGCCCCGGAGGTGGGTCGACCCCGTGTCCACGCCCTCTTCGGAGCGAGGCAGACCCGTAGCACCCGCAACCGGCCACCTCGCCTAGGCGGCGCCCTCCCCGGCGGCACGCAGTCTCCGGAGCCGGGTCGACCCGGTGTCCGCCGCCCTGCTCGGAGCTATGCAGAACCGTCGCCCCTGCTACCGGTCGCCTCCACTCGGCGGCGCCCTCCCTGGCAGCACGCTGGCCCCGGTATCGGGTCTACCCGGTGTCTGCCGCCCTCCCCGTAGCGAGGCAGACCCGTTGCCCCCGCGACGAGCCGCCTCGACTCGGCGGCGCCCAGCAGCACGCTGCCGGCCAGTAAGGAGCCTGTGGGGGATTGGACACCAGGTCTACCCTGCCGCGGGCCGGCAGAACCTAAATCCCACCGCTCGTGGACAATAGGTCTACCCCGTGTTTACCCGCCAGGCGGCTAAGTTCGGTCGAGGAGGACTTTGTCGTCCTAGCGCCCGCCTGCACAGCACCGGACACCAGACAGGACGTCGCGCGGCCCCCGCACGCGCTTGCCACCCACTGCACCTCCCGGCGCCCACGGGCACGAGGTCTACCTCCTCGCCCAGAGACGGCGGCCAGCGGGTCTCCCCCGTAACACCGCGCACGTGCGCGGTGGAGGAGAAACCCACCGCCTTCGCCGCCACCGTCCACGGCCACGCGAGCCAAGCCCCCGCACCGCGTATCGGGCCTGGGGACCCGCGCAGAAGGAAGTCAAGACCGCGTGCGGCTCGGCGGGGCCTCTCTCTCTCTTTCTCTCTCTCTGGGAAAGCGCCTGCACTTTTCCCCCACCAGCACGCCGCTGGCGGAACACGGCCCCTTGGCTCGCTGCCCGGCCCCCGGGCTCCGCGTATCAGGCGTGGGGACCCGCGCGGAGGAGGGCGCGAAGGCGGGACCCAGCGCGTGCGAGGGCGCCCCGCGCGCCCTCGCTACTGGGGCCCCCTGTCAGCCCCGGCCCGCCGAGAGAGGCCTTGGAGGAGGAAGGAAGGAAGGGAGGGTGCGCCGCCTCGGCCCCTGCGTTCGGTTTGATCGAGCGAGTGAGCAAGTCACAAAAGCTTGTGTCGAGGGCTGATTCTCAATAGATCGCAGCGAGGGAGCTGCTCTGCTATGTACGAAACCCTGACCCAGAATCAGGTCATCTACGAATGATTTAGCGCTGGGTGCCCCACGATCATGCGGTACGCGACGGGGGAGAGGCGGCGCCGCATCTGTCTGCCCCTCCGGTCCCCGACCACGAGCAGCGCTCCGCACCGGGCCCGCCCGCGGACGGGCGGGCGGCCGACTATCGTGAGCCCACCGGGCTAGTCAGGATTCTGACTTAGAGGCGTTCAGTCATAAGCCCTGTTGGGGGTTGAGTGCTTTTCTGTTACTGTATCAATTGAAAGAAGTTTTCCCATTATCATGCCAATGGAGCTGGCCGGGCTACACCCAGGGTCCCTGATGGGTCCAGACAAAGGGGGTGGGTGGGGACGGCCCCCAGAGGGGCCTCTGAGGCTTCCGGGAGGGCACTCGCGTATCCGGCAAGCCGGGAGGAGGACGCCTGGGATCGTTCAGCCACGCGGCCGAGCACAGCAGAGCCAGACCCTCTGCGATCACCTGCCCTGCATCTGCCCCGTTCCAGCCTCCTGCCTCTGCGGACACAGCTGATCCCCCGGACACACACGGTGAGCGAGGAGCCGCCGCCCTCGGTGAGGGTGAGCCCGTTCCCGCCCGAGACCGGCGTGGCCGCTGCTGCCCCTCCCCCCTCCCTCCTGCCTTCGTTCCCGTCTGCCCTCTGGCAAATCCGGGCTCTGGACTAAGCACAGAGACAGCGTGCTTGCATCTAAAGGGACTGACACCGAGTTATCTATTTCGTTCTGTTAGCAATTTTAACTGTTATTGTTTTCTGTTTGTATAGTTAGATATATTAGTAAAAGAGCTGTTATTCCCACCCCCCCTTATCTCTGCCTCAGAGTCCTTGATTCAAACAATCGTAATACTTGGGGGAGGGGAGTGGAACCAAAGTCTCTATTCCAAAAAGGGAAACTTCTGCCCCTACTGGCAGACACCTGTCCTTTCAAACCAGGACACATGCCATATAACATTTCAAATGGGGAAAGCCCCACATCTGCTTGGGGTCGGGTTCGGATGTTCAGCAAGGCTAGTGGAATACATTTTACCCAGGATAATTTAGTTTCCATTACCAATTTAGTAAGCTGCTTCTTTATTTCCCCATTCATTCTCTCCACTCGGCCCGAGCTTTGGGGATGCCAGGGGGTATGCTGTTCCCATTTTATTCCTAACACTTCTGCCAACTCCTGTGTTACTTTGGATGTAAAGTGTGGTCTCTTATCAGAGTCGATAGTCTCTGGTACCCCGTATCTTGGGACTATCTCTTCCAGCAGGACTTTTGTGACCGTTTGTGCCGTTTCTCTGGCAGTCGGGAAGGCTTCCACATAGTGAGTAAGATGATCGACTATCACCAGAAGGTACTTAATTCTCCCCACTTTTGGTAATTCAGTAAAATCTATTTGAAGATTTGCAAAGGGTCTTTTTGCTAATGGCCTTCCCCCATGGGGTAGTTTTCTAAGATTGCTTCGATTCACTCGCAAGCAAATGGGGCATCCCTTGGTAATATGTTTGGCCATATCATGAATTCCCATACTCATGAACTTAGTCGCAAAATGATCCACTAATCCTTGAGCTCCCCAGTGTGTTTTCTGATGTAGTTTGTATAAAATTCTTTGGGCCACTGCCTTGGGTAATACCTCTCGTCCATCCTCTAGCATCCATTTTCCTGACTTCTCCTTAACCCCCATTTTCCTTAATTTTTCCTTTTCCTCATTAGTAAAAATTATGTTAGTACTTTCCTCATTATGTACTTTTTGGTTTTCTTGCCCCCCTTTTTCTTTTAGGACCATCTCTCTTAAGGCTGCCTGCTTAGCTTCTTGGTCCGCTGCATTATTTCCTCTGCTTTTGAAATTTATCCCCCATTGGTGTCCTTTTAAATGGACCACGGCCACTCTCCTAGGTCCCCTCAAAGCCTGCAATACTTCCACTATTAGCTTCTGGTGCACTAGGTCTTTCCCCTGTGAATTGATCAGGCCCCTTTCTTCCCATAATTTTCCAAAGGTATGTACCACCCCAAATCCATATCTAGAGTCAGTATATATTGTCCCTTCTTTTCCCTTGAGGAGTTTTAGAGCTCTTAATATGGCATACAACTCGCATGCTTGTGCAGACCAAGATTTATCTAAAGCACCTGACTCTATCACTTGCAAGTCGGAACCCCCCACAACTGCGTATCCCGATCTCCTTCTTCCTTCAATCACCCTAGAGGATCCATCCACAAATAATCTTTCACCATCTTCTAACTCCTCTTCTTCCAAATCAGGCCTAATCTTTGTTTGCTCTTCAATGGTTGCTATGCAATCATGGGTTAGGGGTTGATGTTCCAGTTCCCCATATAAAAATGCAGCTGGGTTCTGTAAGGTGGTAGTTTCTAGTGTTAAATCGGGGGTTTCTACTAGAATGCCCTCATACTCTAAAAGTCTCGCATCAGAGATCCATTTGTCTGCCTTTTGTTGCATCACACTCCGGATATTATGAGGAGACATCACCTTTAGGCTACTATTAAAGGTAATTTTTCTAGCTTCTTCAACCAATAAAGCGCATCCCGCTACAATTTGCAAGCATGTGAGCCACCCCCTACTCACTGGATCTAAAATTTTTGACAAATATGCCACTGGCTTCTTCCTCCCCGCCCAGTCCTGAGTAAGCACCCCAAAAGCAATACCTTCTTCTATGTTCACAAATAAAAAGAATGGCCTCCTTAGATCAGGGAGGCTTAGGACTGGGGCATGGACCAGGCTCTCTTTTAACTCCTGGAGTTTGTCTGTGTCCTCTTGGCTCCATTTTAACAACCCTTCTTGTGTTAATTTGTAATACAAAAATCTGGCCTTGCTGCTATAGTTTTCAATCCACTGTCTACAATACCCAGTAAGTCCTAGAATTTGGCGAATTTGTCTTTTATTCTTTGGTATTGGCAATGCCACAATTGCTTGGATCCTTTCGGGATCTATTCTCTTTTCTCCCCTTCTCAAGTAATGTCCCAAATACTTGACTTCCTCCTCCACAAATTGAAGTTTGGCTTTGGAAACTTTCAGCCCTTTAAGTCCCAGAAAATTCAATAGCCGGATACTTTCTTCTCTCACGTCCTCCTCCAATTTCCCTGCCAGCAATAGGTAATCCACATATTGTATCAGGGTCACCCCCGGCCTAGTTTGATAATCTTGTAAGATCTGTTCCAGTGCCTGTCCAAACAAGTTTGGAGATTCCGTAAACCCCTGGGGTAACACTGTCCATCTAAGCTGTTGTCTTCTTTCTGTATCAGGGTTTTCCCATTCAAAAGCAAAGTAATCCCGGCTTGCTTCATCGAGGGGACAGGCTCAAAAGGCATCCTTTAAGTCCACTACACTATACCATAAATTATCAGGTCCTAGCTTGCTCAAAAGGGTGTAGGGGTTTGCTACTACAGGAAACCTCGCTATGGTCCGTTTGTTTATCTCCCTCAAATCATGTACTAGACGGTACGACCCATCCGTCTTTTTGACAGGAAGTATAGGTGTATTGTAGGGAGACATACAAGGCTCCAGCAGCCCCCTATTTAGTAGTCTTTCTATCTCAGGTTTTAGTCTCCTCCTTCCTTCTAGGGAAATGGGGTATTGTTTTATTCTCACGGGGACCTCAGGATTCTTAATTTTTACCGTGAATGGGGCTATTTTCAGTTGTCCAACGCTTCCTGGGTTGTACCACACATCAGGACTTATTCTGTCCTCATCCTCTTGTCTAAGGGGGCAAAGCCTAATTTGTAATTCCTTTTCCACTACTTCTATTTGAATTCCTAATTCTATGATCATGTCTCTTCCTAATAGGTTATAATCAGATTCTGGTACTAGTAAAAAGTCCCCTATTCCTATCTTTGATTCTGATTCCACCGTCACCCTTTTTATCATCCTTACTTCAAAAGGTTCTCCTTTTGCCCCCACCACAGTGGCGGTTTCTTTAGACAGGGTGCATCCTTTGGGCAAAAATTGAATGGTAGATCTTTCTGCACCCGTGTCGACCAGAAAGGTTATCTCCTGGTCATAGGGACCCACTCTCAGTTTTATCAAGGGCTCTTTTTGTTGCTTCCGGGTCCTCATTAAATAGAGCCCCTGACCCCTCTAATCTGCTTTGAATTCTTTCTCATCTCTAATTCGAACTCGACATTCCCTCTTGAAATGTCCCCTCTTTCCACAATAAAAGCACACCTTCTGGTCTTGCCTCTCCCTCGAATCTCTCGGACCCCCAAACTCTCTTATAGGCTCTTTTTGCATCTTTCCCTGATCTTGCCCTCTACTTTCCCGCACCACAGCAACCATCATCCTAACCTGTCGCTTGTGACTCTCCTCTTCCCTTTGAACATATACCTTCTGAGCCTCTCTTAACAACTCATCCAAGCCTCTATCCTGCCAGTCTTCCATCTTTTGTATCTTCTTCCTAATGTCTTCCCAGGATTTTGAAACAAAGTGCACCTTCAGCACTGCCTGTCCCATCTGACCATCCAGGTCCATTCCTGAATAAAGTTGGAAGTTCTTCCACAACCTCTCCAACCATTCCGTGGGGGTCTCCTCCTTTCTTTGTCTCTCATTAAAGGCTTTATTAATATTCTGACCCCTTGGGACTGATTCTCTAATTCCCTGGACTATAATAGTTCTTAAGTCCTGCATATGGGTTCTATGGGCCGGGTTCTGATGGTCCCAATTCGGGTTCTGAAGGGGCCATTTTATATTTGCTGCCAGCCCCTGCGCATGTTGGGCATCCCAAATACGCATCCCCTCCCTCCTGATCATATTCTTTTCCTCTGCCGTAAACAAAATGTTTAAAATAGACTGTAATTCCTCCTATGTATACATGTTTGGGCCTAAAAACTGATCTACCCTTTCAGCCACTCCCAATGGATCCTCCAACAAGTGTCCCATTTCTTTCTTGAAGTCTCTCACATCCCCTGAGCTAAGGGACACCGATATAAATCCTATTCCCGCCTGCGGTCCCCCCATGGGCATCTCTCTTAAGGGAAACAGCCCTTTCCGAGCCCTGCTCCGAGTTGTTGGCCCAGTATACTCTGACTGATCTAAATCCGAATCTTCCTTCGGGGGTGCATTGGGACCCCCTCCTTGCGCTTGGGGTGGGGGCACATATGGGGGACGGACTATTATAGTCTCCTCAGCTCGACCCCCCTTCTTCTTCTCCTTATTCTCGCTAGATTTTTCTGTTAGTTTAAAAATAAACACCTCTGGGCGGCCCACCCACACCTTAGCATATTCACTCTTCTCCAGGTGAAAAGGTTTCTTTGTATTTACCCAAATGTTTAGTTTTTGCTTCACCCAGTCCTCGGAAGACCCAAATACTGGCCAAAACACACCCTTTGAGATTTCCTTTCCACCCCATATCTCTACACAATAGTGTATCATCCTAGCCTTATCCTTCCCCCCTGTGTCCGGAAAATGTTCCCAATTATCTAAAAAAAACCCCAAGGGACTGTCCCTTGGTACAGGTGGGAGTTTAATCCCTGCAGGAGGCTTACTCTTCCCCTGTCCCATTCCTCCGGAGTGCCTTCATTCGCACAAAAAGTCACTTTCGCTTCCCCTGTTTCGTGGCCTACGCCCTCGCGGGTCAATGGGAACCACACTACTAAGGGTCCGCACTCACTTGGGGAATCTGGCTGCCAGTTCCCCTCTCAGTCACACACCACGTCGCCGCACTCCGGGATCCCGACCCTGCCCGAACGGATCCCCTCTTACTTACGCGTCCCGCGTCTTCGTCCAGACTTTGTGCACAAAATTTAAGGGGTCAACCGGGCCCTTTCCTCCTTTGCTTTTGCCTTCTGGTTTTAGGTTCGTCGGTCGAGGTGAGAGCAGGGGCTCCCGTCCCTCGGGACCACCAAGAGGGTGGGGCGCGCCTTCCCACAGACGGGAAATCCCCCTTACCCAATCTCGATCCGAGTCACGGCACCAAATTGTTATAAATGAGCACAAAGGGCCATACTCAAAACCAATTTGAAAAATTTATTGAGTACAGACGGCAAAAGCAAATTGCAGCGCTGGGTGGCAGGGAGACTCTGCTCCACAAAACTGCCACAACTGATCGAGTCGCAAGTCCCCCTTTTAAGTTCTTCCCTTCTTGCTGATTCATTTTTCCAGCTTGTTCTGCTTGCTTCTTTTTTCCTAAAAAAATTACTAAGACATTTGGTTATTGTGCTAGCCTAAGTAATCAGTAATCACATACCCACAGACCAGCCCGCATCCCCGGGCTTCAAGATTACTTATCTTAAGCCTGCATGTCCGGGTTTCAAGACAACCTATCTTACAACGAACAAAAAGGTCACCATTCCCTCACAGGTTCTGTCACCAGCAAGCTCAGAAATTATCAGAGTGTGATCAATGGCCCGAGGCAGGCTCATGTCTCTGCTGTGGTTAAGGAGCTCAAAGAGGAGTTTAAGGAAGAGATGAGGGAGATAAAGGAAGAGGTGAGGAAGATCCGTGCAGCATCAGTGCCAGTCACAGGCCCCAAAGACAGAGCCCAACATCCCCCAGCTAGGGAGAGAGGGGACACCCCATGAGCTGACCTGTGGTTCTTTTTGCACAACCGTGGGGAAATCATGAAAAGGCAAAATGAGAAACCCACTTCTGTGCTGGCAGCACGGGTGCATCAACTCAGGGAGGGAAGCACTAAGAGAGGCAGTTCCACTCAACTGAAGGCAGCCTCAACTTCCCATGACCAAGCTGCCAGGTATTGCAGAAAGGAAGATGACCTGTGGGATCCTCTTAAAAGAACCTCTAGTATGTATGCCCAGGAAGGAAATGATAACCAGGGTGAGAGAGGCCCTGCCTCTAGCCAGGGAGAGGCACAGGACAGCCAGGTCTTTTGGATGGAGTAGATCCAATGGCCTGGCACATCAGAGCCTTTAGTTGATCCTGGTGCACAGTGTACCCTAATGCCACTGGGACATGTGGGGGCAGAACCTGTTTCCATTGCTGGGGTGAAGGGGGATCACAGGAATTGACTCTGCTGTAGGCTGAAATGAGCCTGACTGGGAAGGGGTGGCAGAAACATCCCAGTGTGACTGACCCAGAGGCTCCATGAATTCTGGGTATACCCTTCCTCTGGAATGGCTATTACAATGACCCAAAGGGACTCAGGTGGGCTTTTAGAACAGCTGCTGTAGAGGCAGAGGGCATTGAGAAATTAAACACCTTGTCTGGACTGTCAGGAAACCCATCTGCAGTAGGTTCCTGAAGGTGAAAGTGCAACAAGTACCCACTGCCACCTCAACAGCACACAGCCAGCAGTGTCAAATGAATCAAGATGCCATTATCCCCACCCATAAAATTTTGGCTAGAAAGTCAAAGGGTGCTCAGTAAAACCCACTCACCCTTCAACAGCCCCAGTTTGCCTGGGGCAAGTCTGACAGACAATAGAAATTGACTGTAGGCTATTGTGCCTTGAATGAAGTGACTCCACTGTGGGAGCTAAGACAGAGTACTGTGGATTTAATTAGCATAAGCAGCTTGATAACCAAGATGCCTTGGCAAGAGCAAACAGAGCTTTGAAGACTCCATGAAGATTGGATCAAGACTGGTGACAGGAAAGAAGAATGAATCAAATAGAAATGTTGCAAAATGTGTAAGCTTGTCTGTGTGATGTTTAACCCAATCAATGTGGTAAAAGCTTACCAGCTTTCCTAAAAATGGTATATAAGCTCATGTAGCTGAGAGTAAATTTGGATTCTGATCAGCAGTCAGTAGACCCCCTCTCTCTCCCAGTCGTTGATTCTCCAGTGCTGAGCGCTGCCGTGCCGGACACGCTGGATCTCCAGGAGGAGCTGGAGCCCAAGGCAGCAAAGTGGCTCCATTGACATTGCCAATGCATTTTTCTCCATTCCTTTGGCAGCAGAGTGCAGGCCTCAGTTTGCTTTCACCTGGGGGGACGTGCAGCACACCTGGAACCGACTGCCCCAGGGGTGGAAACACAGCCCCACCATCTGCCACGGGCTGATCCAGGCTGCACTGGAAAAGGGTAAAGCTCCAAAACATCTGCAATACATCAATAACATCATTGTGTGGAGGAACAGGGCAATAAAAGTATTTGAGAAAGGAGAGAGGATCATCCAGATTCTGCTGGAAGGAGGTTTGCCCATCGAGAAGAGCAAAGTCAAGGGAGCTGCCTGAGAGATCCAGTTCCTGGGAGTAGAGTGGCAAGATGGACAGAGCCAGATCCCCACTGAAATGATCAATGAGATCATCACAGTGTCTCCACCAACCAGCAAGAAGGAAACACAAGCTTTCCTAGGGGCCATAGGTTTGTAGAGAATGCATTCCTGAGTGCAGCCACATTGTGAGCCCTCTCTACCTGGTCACCCTAAGAAGAACAATTCTAGTTGTGGTCCTGAACAGCAAGAAACCTTCACCCAGACCAAGCAGAAAATTGCTCATGCAGTGCCCTTGGCCCTGCAGGTCCTTGGCAGGACCAGAGGAGAGGAATGTGCTTTACTCTGCAGCCAAGAACAATGGCTTGTCCTGGAGCCTGTGCTGGAGCTGCCTGGGGAGACTCGAGGCCGAGCATTAGAATTCTAGAGTCAAAGTTACAGAAAGTCTGAAGCAAACTACACTCACAAAAAACAAACAAAACCCCACCAAAATCTTATTCGCATATAATAAGAAAGTTCAAGCCACCTCAAAAGAAATTATCACAAAAGCACAACTCCTCCTGGCACCCTGACTCCTGGTGCTGGGGTGGGTGTTTAAAGAAAAGGCTCCTCTACCCACCACGCCACCGACACCACATGGAGCCCATGGATTGCTCTCATCACACAGCACGGCCGGATTAGAAACACAAATCACCCTGAAATTTTAAAAACACTTAAAACCGGACACAAGATAAAAACTTTAGTCTCACTAACAAAAAGGAGCAGAAACAAGTAACCCAGGCTAAAAAGCTCCACCATACAACCAACTACCAGCACAAGAAACACGCTGTGCTCTTGTCACTGACAGTTTCTGTCTCATGGTTGAGATGAACCAGAAGTGGAAAGTGGCCGCAGGGAGCCCCACACGACGAGTCACACAAGCTACTGAAGGAGAAGGTGAATCAAGTGCACTTGCTGAACTCAAAGCCATTCAGCTGGCCCTGGACACTGCTGAAACAGAGAACTGGCCAAAGCTTTACCTTTATACTGAATCACAAATAGTAACCAATGCTCTGTGGAGTTAGCTAGAAAGGTAAAAAAAGTCCAGCTAGCAACATAAAGGAAAACCAATTGAGGCTGCTGATAAATGGAAAAACATTGCCACTCAGACAAACTCTCTGTAAAGGTCCATCATGTAGAAAGCCACGTCCCCAAAAGTCAGGCTAATAAAGAACACTAAAACAAGGAGCAAGTAGATCAAGCTGCAAAAATAGAGATGTCACAAATAAATTTAAATTAGCAACATAAGGGAGAGTTGTTCCTAGCTCAATAGGCCCATACTGCCTCAAGCCATCAAGGCAAAAATGCCACCTATAAGTAGGCACAAAACTGAAAAGCAGGTTTAACTATAAAATCAAGCAAGCCAAGCCCATAAAGCCTCTCTAATATGGGGGGCAGTATTCCAAATATAAGTATAAGAAGCCCAGCAAATGAACTACATCACACTGCCTCAAACCCCCCAAGGCAAGTGCTACGTGATCACAATTGTAGAAGCCACCACTAGATCATTAGAAACCCACCCTGTACCTCACACTACTACTCAAAACACCGTCTGAAGCCCAAAAAAGCAAGTCCTATAAAGACACAGCACCCCTGAGAGAATCGTCAGACAACAGGACCCATTTCAAGAACAGCCTTAGAAACACCTCAGCCAAAAACCAGGATATTGAATAAATAGATCATATCCCTTATCACACACCAGCTGCCAGGAAAGTTGAACTGTACAACAGACTACTTAAAATTACCCTAAAGGCACTTGGCAGGGAAACATCCAAAAATTGAGAAATGAACTTAACAAAAGCCACCTAAATAGTCAACACCTGAGAGTCCATCACTCAAGCAAGTCCTGCCCAGTCTGAAGCCTTGCACACAGTGGATGGGGATAAAGTCCCTGTAGTACACATAAAAGGTATTTTAAGACTGTTTAGATTAGGCCCACCTCAAGCAAAGGCAAACCAATCCGTACAATTGTTTTTGCTCAAAAACCTAGTTACACTTAGTAGGTAATGCAGAAAGATAAAGAAACCCATTGAGTACCACAGAAAAACCTAATCTTAAGTGAGAACTGTGTGTAAAGTTTCACTGTGAATAAAAATACAGAGCAAGGTTGAAAGAAGGTATTAATTAAGGTAGGATGCAGATGGTAATAGAATAAGGAGTAGATCATGTCTTAAGTTGCAATGCAAGATGCAAGCAGAAGTATACATTCTATCAGCATCTGCTGAAACCAGGTGGAGCAGGGCTCCTTATCTCTTCCATGACCCATCCCTCACAACTCCTCCCCACAAGGAGTTATACCTTATGGGAGATGCCCCACCCAAGGAGAAAAGCCAAGCATTTCCTACCTAAATAAAATCTGAAATTTGAAACATCAGAGCAACCTTTCCCACTAAATTCCCAGAAGACCAGGCCACTAGATGTTAAAAAAGTAACTACACCCTCCTCCAAAATCATTGCTTCAACAAAACCACATCTGTCACTCCAAGAAAACTATAGGTACCATTATTCAGACTGTAACCAACACCCTGAGCAACAGGGTTACAGGCTGCATTCTGACCTTGCCAGTGTCTTGGTCTTTCTATTACTATACTTTTATTTTCACTTTCCCAGTGAAAAACTGCTGTTCTAAATCCCATATCTTTGCCAGGGAGCTCCTTAATTTCCAAGTCATATTAATTTAGAGGGAGGGAGTTTACATTTTCCGTTTCAAGAGAAGCTCCAGAGCTCCTCAGCAGACACCTGTCTGTCAAACCAAGACAGTGCCCTGCTGCAGCTCCATCCCCATGGCAGGATCCGCGCTGGATGATCCCCAGGGACCCCCGGTGGGCAGAGCCCCCCTGAGCCCTGGTGCTGCTGATCCGTGTTGGGAAGACACCTGGCTGGGGGCTGCACACCCTCCCCGTGGCCTGGATTTTCTCTGCATTTCTCTTTGTCCTTCCCAAACACCCAAAACCAGGGTAAAAATAGAGATGTTAAATAACGACCTGCTTGGGGACACGGGGGGATCTTCCAGGGGATGCGGGGGACGCTCGGTTCCAGGGATTTGAGGGGTCCTGGGAGGGACCTGGGGGTTTCTCAGGGCGTTGGGCACCCCAGTTCCAGCGGCTCTGGCTGCGCTGGGAGAGGAGAAGGAGCGGGAGGAAGAGGAGGAGCGGGAAGAGACGGAAGAGAATCAGCGGGAGGAAGAGGAGGGACACAGGTGGAGCGGCAGGAAGAGGAGGAGCGATTTTGGAACCACGCGCTTCTGCCGCACGCCCGCACAGACCGCAGCGTCCCCCGGGAGCGGCAGAATCGCCCCCCCAAGAACCCGCAGGTGAGTGGGGAGGGGGAGCTCGCCCCAAATCCATCATGGGGGGCTCTGGAAGGGTTTTACTTTGCGGTTCAGGGGATGTTTGGATCTTGCAGGAACCCAAAGCCGAGTCCCGAAGCGGGGAGAGCGCAGATGGGCGATCCCGGAGCCGGGGGACCCCCGGCAGCCTGGAGGGGTGCGGGAGGTTGGTGCTGAGCGGGCTCCGGGCCCCCGAGGCTGAAAGGGGCGCTGACTGCTCCAGCTGCCCTTGGGCAGCGCCACCATCAAACCCAACGCGCTCAGCCCTTGTTTTCCTCCCCAAACCAGGATTTCCCAAACCTTGGCTGCATTGAGAGGAGGAGGAGGCCGTGAGGACGAGGTCGATGTCCCAGGAGCCGCAGGCAGGTGAGGAGGAAGTCAGTGCCCCTTTCCCCCTGTGTCCTGCTCCATCTCCCAGCCCAGCACGGCCCCGGCTGCAGCACAGCCCTGGTGGGATCTCCTTGCCCTTGCCTCTGGCACGGAGGCAAATCCCATCCTGTCCTTGTCCTTCCTCCCCCCAGACAAGGAGCTGAGCACAGACAGCAGGGAGGACAAATCCCCGCGGCACAGCCTCGGGCAAGAGGCCGTTTGCAGCGGCTCCACGGCGCAGGAATGCAACGGGGAGGAAAAGCCCCGCAGATCCCGCAGCAGGAGGGGCTGCAAACGCACAGCCCGGGGATCCCAGCAGGAAAGAGCCAGCCCGGGCCGGGGAGGCGGCCGGAGCTCGGAGCTGGGGCTGCGTGAGCAGCTTCACCATGGGGAGAAGCCCCACAAGTGCTCGGAATGTGGGAAGGGCTTCAGGTGGAGATCCAACCTGATCAGACACCAGAGAATCCACACAGGGGAACGGCCCTATGAGTGTGGGGAGTGTGGGAAGAGATTCATCCAGAGCTCACACCTGACTCAGCACCAGAGGATCCACACTGGGGAGACGCCCTACCAGTGTGGGGAATGTGGGAAGAGATTCACCCAGTGGGCAAGCCTGAATCTTCATCAGAGGATCCACACTGGTGAAAGACCCTACGAGTGTGATAAATGCAGGAAGAGGTTTCAGCGAATGTCCCATCTCTTCGAGCACTATCGCACTCACTGCGATGAGAGGCCCTTCTACTGCTCCAACTGCGGGAAGGGATTCAAGCTCTACTCCACCCTCGTCACCCACCGGCGCATCCACACTGGGGAGAGACCCTGCGAGTGTCCTCAGTGTGGGAAGAGCTTCTCCAGGAGCTCTCACTTGACCAGACACCAACAGAGTCTCCACTGAGAGAATCCCTGCGAGTGCCCTGAGTGCAGGAAGAGCTTCGTGCGCTGCTGCAGCTCCATCCCCATGGCAGGATCTGCGCTGGATGATCCCCAGGGACCCCCGGTGGGCAGAGCCCCCCTGAGCCCTGGTGCTGCTGATCCGTGTTGGGAAGACACCTGGCTGGGGCTCCACAACCTCCCCGTGGCCTGGATTTTCTTTGCATTTCTCTTTGTCCTTCCCAAATATCGACATCCTGGTAAAAATTAAGATGTTGAAAAATGACATGGTTGGGCACATGGGAGCATATTCCAGGGGATGTGGGGGATGCTGGGTTGCAGAGATTTGAGGGTTCCAGGGAGGGACTTGGGGGTTGCTCAGGGCTTTAGGAACCCCAGGCCCAGCAGCTGTGGCTGTGCTGGGAGACCCTGGCTGAGGTTCTGGGGCAGTTCATGAACAACTCCCTGCCCTGACACTGTCCTCATGTCCCCCTCTCCCAGCTCCTGCTGTCCCCTGTCCAGGATCCCCCTCTCCTCGCTGTCAGTCCCCTTGCCCCTGGCCTGTTCCCATCTCACCCCACTGTCACTCCTGTCCTGCTCCCATCTCAGTGCAAATCCCATTCCTGGTTTCATTCCCTGTCCATGTCTCGTATTCTTTGCCCGGTTGCCAATCACATATTCCCAGTCCCATATTCCATGCCCTGTTTCCCTTTTTGTATTCCCAGTGCTACTCCCATTCCCATAATTCAATTTCTATATTTCCGAACACCTTCCCATATCCCCATTGCCAATCCTGTTACCATATTCCCATTTCCATTCCCTGTCCTATGTTGTTAATCCCCATCCCATATCATCTCCCGAGTTAATATTTCCATATTCCTGGTTCCTCTTTTCACTCCCATTCCCATGTCCCTGTCCCCATTCCCAGTTCCATTCCTTGTGTCTGTCCTCATTCCCAGTTGTTGGAATGTGTAACACAGAAGCCTTTTAGAGTCCCTCTGAGAGAGAACAGAATGCAAGAATTAAATTAAAAACATTTTCAGACAGGTATACTAAGCCACACCAACATGAAATAAATCTCTAAGGTTTAGTTTAAGAAGTAGAAATATTAAGTTGCATAAATATGAAGTAGAAGTATAAATCATAGTGTGAAGTACATAGAAATATGTTTTAAATGCCCTAAGAAGTAAAAGCCATAGAATCTCATGTAAAAACCAAGCTGCAGTTGGAGCTTAAAAAGGGTTCTAGACAGAATAAAAATAGATTAAAAATATATTTTATATTCTTCAGATAGAACAGATAGTCAATGTGCACAAGTTAGACATAAGCTTTTGTATTAGAAAACCAAGATTCTAATAGGTTTAGGAGAAATGCTTCAGGTTCCTGTTTTTTGATCATTGGGAAATTTGTCAATAAAAATCCGTGTGTTGAATCCAGAGCTCTCTCTCGCTCCTGTCTCGTCGCTCTCTCTTCTTCCCCCACCATCATCATCACTACTACCAACCTGTGAGAGAAGAAGAAGAGGAAGATGAAGAAGAAAAGAAGAGAAGAAGAAAGGCCAGGGAGCATCTGCCTCTGGAGACTCTGCACCAGCCGCAGCTTCGACCTCTTGCAGCAGAGAGCTGCTCCTGCTTCCATCGGGACTTTATGGCAGAGAGATTGAACAGGGACTGGAGAGCCTTGGGCTCTTTGCCTTTGGAGCCTGACGTGCCTTGACAAAAAACAACTTTACAGCAGCCAGCAGCTGCTCTGCTCTGGGAAGATCTAAAGCCACAACCAATCCCCACAGCCGGTCCCAGTCCTGGTCCCTGTCCCCATTCCCAGTCCCTGTCCCCATTCCCTGTTCTATTCTCAGTCATGGTCTCGATCCTGTAGTTCCAGACCCTGTCCCTTATTCCTTGTTCCCTTCACGCTCTCAGTCTTTTAATCCAGCTCCCTGTCCCCATTCTATCAGCCAAATTCCTGGTCCCTGTCCTCCTTCCAGTCCCCTTCCCACACCTGGTCCCATTCTCAGTTCCACTTCATTATTCCCATTAGCATTCCTGGTCCCTGAACACATTCCCTGTCCCTGTTCCCTTTCTAGTCCCATTTCCAGTTCTGTTCCCTATCCCTGTCTCATATTCCAGGTCTTGGTCCCTGTCGAGGTCCCTGTCCCCATGACAAGTGCAGAATTCCCAGTCCCTGATCGCATTCCCATTCCCTGTCCCCATTCCTGGTCCCTGCCCCATTCTAGGTCTGCATTGTTATAAATTTATCTGTTATAAATTGATCAACTCCAATAAATGGAATCAATAAAGAATTTATTGAGCAAGCAGCAATAAGCAAATCAGTGCTGGGGTCCGGGGAGTCTCCGCTCCACCAGCGGCGCGCACCCCACTCCGTGTCAGTCCCTCTGTTATTTTCATCTTCTCCCGTGTCCGTGCCTTTCAGCATCTTCTCACGTTCTTTCTGTGTCTGCACAGCCAGTTGCTGGGGGCTCTTCTGGCTCCTGGTGGTCATGGGGAGGAAGGCCGTGGTCTTCTTCTCTTAGCCATTGGTTGACTTTTTCCTATCTTTTTTTTCAATCATCCACAAACTGGGCACATACAGGATGTCTGTGGTTATTTGAGATATAATCTTTCAGCTAGCTTAAGCAAGTTTCAGTGGTCTTTTGGCCGTGTTCCCTAATTTAGCAATGTTTGATTAGCAAAGTCTTACACGTACTCTGTTACAATTCCCCCTTTTTATCATTTTTGCTGATCAAATCTTTGCAATTCTGCATGGCTCAGTTCTAACCCTTCATCCTGTATAGGCTCATACTGTGCTCTTACCAACATTAAGTGCAGGGCTTCCAGCTTTCTTTTGACTATTGAATGATTTTGTTAAAAATACATGGTCCAAAGGTCAACACTAAAATCACCATAATTAGGGGTCCTGCAATAGTGGACAGCAGGGTAGTTAGCCATAGAGAATGGTTAAACCAGGACTCATACTAGCTCTGCTGCAGTTCTCTTTCTCATTTTTGTTTCTCTAGGCCCTCTCTGAGTTCAGTCATGGTATCCCTAACAACTCCAGTATGGTCTGCTTAAACACAACACTGTTCCCCTAGTGCAGCACATAATTCTCCTGTTGTAAAAACATAACCTCAAGTCCCCTATGGTTTTGCAATACTACTTCTGACAGCGATCTTAACTATTTTTCTAATGCACTGATTGATTTTTCAATTGGAATTACGTCCTTATCTACAGCTATTCCGAGTGATTGAAACTTTTGGTTCTGCTGCACAAGTGAGGTTATCACTGTCCCTGCACCTGCAATCCCTACAGCCATCAGGGTGGCTGTAGTCAAAGTGATAAATGGTTCTCGTTTTTGTAAATGATGGTTTGGAGAGTTCTGATTATCATACACAAATTCTTCAGGGTGGTATGTGATTCTGGGAATAATCATCACTTGTCCTGTTTGGATTATTCCCCCGCTGCATTCTCTCTTGGGAGGTATACATTTTTTTGGTTTCCATTCTACACTAAGAGCTTTATTTCTTCCTGCTCCTGGATTCCAGTGTGATGCAATTGTTTCACATCCCCAGTGTGCACAATAATACTGTCCAGGGCTATTACAATACCCTCGTCCAGGGTTGGAGCTAGGACAGAAATAGAATCCTTTCAGATTTGAGCAAGGGCCTATGGGCACTATTTGGCACAGAGTGATCGTGAAACTAGGTGCTCCAGGAGTTGTAATAGTCTGTGTCACATGTTGATCTTCCTATCTAATTAAGCACCACTTAAATGGTTGATGGAGGTTGCCTTCTGCCCACGCTCCTTTTTCCCATATGCAGCCTAAAATGATTATCAAATACATAAAGTAAAAGAAAAGTGGTGGATTCCTTTTCTTAATTAAAATCCCCTTGCTGGTTCACGTAATGCTGTAATTTTGACCTCGGTTTCTGTGCCTCCCTTAGGTGAAAGGCTGGGGGATTTTGTGGTCGGGGTCCATAGGATGTGTTTGTGCTGACCCCTGGGGCTTTCCAGCATTCTCCACTTCCTTATGTCTCTGCCTCCTTCACCTACACGTTTTCCTTACAAATTTTACACGTTATGCATGCAAAAGTATAACATATACAATCTTTTTCAAGACATAATATGGTATTAACTTAATTCATTAGTTCTTTTATGCAATTTAACATTAGTGTTTCCCTGGCATTCCCACTGTTCCTCAGGGAGGGCTCCTTTCACTCGACTGGCATCCAGCCCCGCTCAGCAGTTCCAATGGCAGTTTCTGTGGTGAGCAAGACAAGATAAGGTCCCTCCCAACGAGGGGTCAGTGAGGTCCCTTTCTGTGTTCTAATTAGAACTCTATGCCCTGGTTTTATGTTGTGGATTGCAATCTCAAGTGGAGATCTTTGCACCACGAGGCTCTTGTTTAACATCTGACCTCGTCAAACCATGAGTTGTGTAACGAACTGTTGGAGCTGGTGATTGTCAAGTATGGGATGGTCTCTGGGAATGTCTAGATCTTATGGCATTCCATACAGCATTTCAAAAGGGGAAATTCCTACATCAGTATGAGGTTGAGTCCTGATATTATTAAGGCTAATGGGAAACACTTTACCCAAGACATCTTAGTTTTCATGGTTAATTTGGTTAGCTGTTTCTTTATTTCCCCATTAATCCTTTCCACTTTTCCCGAGCCAAGAGGTATAATATTCCCATTTAGTTCCCAGGGCAGCAAAGACTTTGTTTATTATCTTAATGCCTATAGCATTTCCTTAGGGACTGCTTCTCAGCCGTCGGGAAGCTCCCATTTTCCTGCTTCATCCTCTTTTGCTCCTATTTGTGTTTTTTGGGGGGTTTGGTCTTTTTTTTGGGGGGGTGGGGGGGTGTTGTTGTTTTTGGGGTTGTTTTGTTTTGGTTTGGTTTTGGTTTTGGTTTACTGTAAAGGTGAACAAATAATGCTTTTTCCCATGTAAGCAACAAAATTATGTGTAATATCATAACAACTACAGTGTAAAGCTTTACTTTTAAAATCATCCCAACATTCATGACAGGGAGGTTCAAATAAATCTAGCCCACAAGTCAGACATTTTTCTCATGTCCATTCTTCTTCACTTTCTTTTTCTCTTATTACCAGCAAGGCCACCTTTTTAGCTTCCTGATCTGCTAGGTTATTTTTCCCTAACTAGTGGAGTTAGTCCCTTTTGATGCCCTCTTCAATGAATTACTGCTATTCCTTCAGGCCCTCACAAGGCATGTAAAATCTGAATTATTAATTCCTGGTGTATCAATCCTTTTCCCTGTGAGTTTATTAATCCCCTTTCTCCCCAGATTTTCCTAAAGGTATGTACTATGCCAAAAGCATACTTAGAATCTGTATAGATGGTTCCCACTTTTCCTTTTAACAACTTGAGTGCTCTTAAAACTGCACACAGTTCACAAGCCTGTGCTGACCAGCTAGGACTTAGCAGGCCTGACTCAATTACCTCAAAAGTTTTACCATTAATTATGGCATGTCCTGATTTCCTCTTACCCTTAATTCCCCAGGGTGATCTGTCCACAAAAAGTTTTTCTCCAGTTTCTAATTCCTCTTCCTCAAGATCTGGCCTAATTTTGGTTTGCTCTTCAATATTCTCTAAACAATCATGTGTAATAGATTCGGTTGCTTCCCCGTACAAAAATTGGGCCGGATTTTGTAAACTGGTGTCCTGGGTTGATGTTACAATGCTTTGTATCCCCAAATCGTGTGCTGTTCATGCTTGGGAGGTTTGTTTTGCCCAGTGCCGCCGCCGCTGGCTGGGGCTGCCGCGCTCCTCCCCGCTCGCCCTCCCCCTGCCCCGCTTGCTGCTCCTCTTGCTGCTCGGCAGCTGCTGCTGCTTGGCTGCCCCCACCTCCTTTCCCCCCTCTTTGCTTGGCTTAGCTACTTTTTGCTGCTTTTTTGCATCTTTTTCCCTTATTAGCTAGGAATACCACCCAAACCTGATTCGGACTCCACCTGATCTGAAACATCAAGAAGATCCCTGACCCTGTTCGTGACAAGACATACACTCCTGGGGGCTCCTTTGGGAGATTTTCCCCCTAATTTTGTCCCAAACCAGGACAAATATTTTGGCGTCCAACATGCGACAGGAGGAAGTGGAAAAAACTTTATTACTTTGTAACTGTGTATTGGTATAGATTTATAATGTCTTTTGGGATGGAGGCTGGCATGTGGGTTTGGTTAGTAGGGTTTTTTGAGGTCTTAATACCTCTCTGGTCTCTTGGGCTATTTTCCTATCCGGAAATAGCTCCAGTCCTGTCCCTTATCTGTAGCTTTTGTACTAGAGGGATACTGACCAAAATATTTATTGTGCTGGGCTTGGTTGTGCTGGCTTGTAAGAGGTTTATGAAGATGCTGAAATTGTTTCCAGGGATATCTTCTGGATCCTGGTTATGGTTATGCATTCAGTTTGTTAGAGGAGAAGCAGGGGAGGAGGCTTTTCAGCCTTTGTTTTCCTTTGTCTCCTCTGAATTTTTTACATCTGTGAGATGTGTGCTGCCATTAAGCAGGCCAAGGGGGTGAAGCCCCTCTGGTATGGGGGGCAATGGTCCAAGTATAAGTACGGAGAGGCCTGGCAGATTGATTATTTCACACTGCCTCAGACCCGCCAAGGCAAGCGCTACGTGTGACCATGGTGGATAATGCAGAGAGATGGAACAACAAGATGTGTCCCTCAGGGAGATTTGATTGTGGGGTGAGACAGAAGGAAATGTGTAAGTGTTGAAGGTCTGAGCAAGTGAGATGGAAGGAAATGTGTAAGTGTTGAAGGTTTGAGCAAGTGAACTGAAAGTTTTTACTTAATGAAGTTTTTAGTATGTTCACAATATGGAGATAAGGGGTGGAATGTCCTGGGGTGACGTTGCGATGCTTTGTATCCCCAGTTGTGTGTGCTGTTCATGCCTGGAATTATGTTGGGTGCTCTCAGAGTTGCTCTGACAGTGCAGGTTTGTTTTGTCTCGTTAGCCGGCGCCCCTGCCCCATCGTCTGGGCTGGGGTTGGGCTGGCGGGCGGGGCTGCCGCTCTGCCGGCTCGGCGGCTGCGCTGGGGGCTTGGCTTCGCTCCGCCTCGCTTTGCTTCGCTTCTGTTTTTTATTATTAGTTAGTTTAGCTGGGAATACCACCCGAACCTGTTCTGGACCGGGACCTGGGAACATCGAGAAGCACCTGGAATCTGCATTTTCGTGACAAGCATTGAGCATTCAGCCCTCCCCAGCGTCCAAAACATTCTGAGTCTGTACATCCCCTCAGACTGCTGGAAGAGTTTCTATTGTCATCTGTGACTATTTTTTTCTTGTGTTGGGGGATGTTTTTTCTTTGTGTGTTTGCTAAATAAACAGGTTTTTTCCACTTTTCCTCTGAGGAAATTCTTCCCAAACCCAGTGGAGGGGAGGGGAGGAGCCGTGGGGGTTTGTTCTCTGGGGGGCTCCTTTTGGAGATTTTTCCCCTAATTTGTCCTAAACCAGGATAAATATTTTTGGTGCCCAAAGTGGGGCTGAGAAGGTGGAAAAAAAATTATTACTGTGTATTGGTATAGATGTTGTTTGAACTTATAATGTCTTTTGGAATGGAGGCTGGCATGTGTCTTTGGTCACTAGGGTTTTTTGAGGTTTTAATACCTCTCTGGTTCCTAGGTTTATTTGCTTATCCGGAAAAAGCTCCACTACTGTCCCTTATTCATAGTTTCTGTAGTAGAGGGGCACTGACCAGACCATTTATCGGGCTGGGCTTGGTTGCAATGGCTTGCAGGAGGTTTATACAGATGCTGGAATCAGTTCCAGGTGTTATAAATGATTCGTGCTTATTAAGTTGTATCAATATTGGCAAAATTGTGGCATTATAATTAATCAATAATTGTATCTAATTGGTATAAGGCAAAAAGAGATAAAGGAAATGGTTAAACAAAGCAGAAAAATTATCCACCATATGTTAGGTGGGAGGTAGGATAGGAAGGGTATAGGCCTAATGTTGTAATCCAATACCAGAGGTATAAGGAATGTCTTACCTGTCCCTCCTGTCCCTATCCTATTGGCAGACGGACAGAAATCCCCTCCCTGACCCTTTCCTAGAAAAAGCCAAGACCTGAGATGCGCTTCCTCTTTTGCCCTGCTACCACCATGCAATAAAGAAAAGGCAAAGAGCCACTCTTTTGATCCTCGTGCTTGTCTCATATGCTAGACCTAGCTCCTTCTTATTGATACAATAGGAAGAAGTTACAGTTTGTAGCTGTTGGCGACTCAACTTTGGGGCTTGTATTAAGAACCCACAGATAGCTGGAATCCCAGTTTCAGGATTTTCCGCTTGTTCGTTCGATCAACTACCTCCGTGCTTGGTAGCTGTGTTTATACAGCCCCAGGCAGGAGGACAGAGCCGGTAGCTTGCTTTAGCGCCCAAGTAAGTCGGCTCGAAGACAGGCAGCTTTCACGAACCACACAACAGCCAGGTCTGCAGGACAGGTAAAGTCCCTCGTGGGAGGCGTGAACCCCAGGATTTGCCCCTAGGAGTGGGGAGGGGGGTTCCCCCATGCAGGCTGGTGGCGGGCGCGGCGCCAGGGCGGGCGAGCAGCCTGGAGCGCCTCCGCAGCAGCCGCGATTTCAGCGGGGCGGCTCCTCCCCAGTTTCCGCGGAAACCGCAAGAAAAACCCGTTCGGAACGCAGCTGCTCACGGCTCAGGCATTGTGCAGTGACTGGGAAACCCCCCGAAAGCAGTGCAAGGCTGCAGGGTTCCCCCAGGCTCGGCACGGCCGGCGGGACAGAGTCGTGTGTGTTGTGGGGTGTGCGTGGAAGTGAGAGGCGTTGTGCAGCTCTCTTTGGAACAACAATGGGCGCTGAGTTAACTGCATATCAAAAGAGTGTTTTTTCTCAAATTCAAGGAATTTTGCATGCTGAAGAAATTACAGTTTCTAAAAAGCGGTTAAAGTATTTTGTTTTCTGGCTGTTTTCTAAAATTCCAGACTGCAAATTACAAAATATAAATTCAGTTTCATTTTGGGATAATGTGGGAAAATTATTAACATCTAAAGTAGAAAAATTTGACTCTAAAGCTGCTGTATTTCTTCCAATATTTTTACAAGTACGCAAATGCTTATTGGAAACCGAAAATAAAAGACAGCCACAAACAAATTCTTTAAACCATCCCCCCTCCTCTCCTCCAAAATCCCCTGTCCCTGGAAATAGTGAAAAACCAGAAAAAACAGAAAATACTAAGCCCCTCCCCTCCAGCTACCCAAGTTCTAAAACTTTTGAACAGCCTGCTACAGGATTCTCTGTGTTCCCGTCTCTTTCCCTCAGTTTAACTCAGAATAGTTCGGCAAGAAACTTTCCTTTGTCTCACGGGGGGGACCGCGTGTCTAATGGTGGAAACCACGTTTCGATTTCTTCATCTCTTAACCCTTTCTCCTCCTCAATCCCCTTCCCTGCCCCCTTCCCCCCATACCCTCCTGACCCGTTCCTGCTACCCTGTAACTACACCAACAGGTTTGGCTAGTCGCTTCTTCCCGGCTCAGGTTACAGCTTCTAACCCTTCTGATTACAGCGAGTGCCAGACTGAGTGCCCGGAGGCTACAGACAGTCAAGGGAAAAAAAAAAAAAAAAAAAAATCGGTTAACAGCAGGGACTCTGTTCCTCGGGAGGGAATAACTGCATTGCCTCCCAGGCTGATAGATAAAGATACACCTAGCCCTAAAGCTCAAAACTTGGAATATTATGTACCCTCCGTTACTCCTGTAGTTTATATGGGTAGAAGAAAAATGGTAATAAAGTTTCTCAACCTTTGTCTTACCATGATAAGAAAAAAAAAAAATTTAAATCATAGAAAAATTTTGGCCATGAAAGTGAAATTTTTAAGGGCATGATGAAAGCAATTTTACCTCAAATGAATTAGTTCCCCATAAATTGAAGGACCTTTTCAGGTGCTTGCTAACTCCCTCAGAATATGATTTGTGGTTTAATATTTGGAAATGTTCTTTAATGGTTCTTTTAACAGAAATTCACCAAAGCCCTGTAAATTCCAAAGATTATATTGATGTTAAACAATATGCTTCTGAGATTTTTTTGCAGTTCGTAGATAGACTTCGCTCACAGATTAAGAGGCAAGTCCATGATCCAGAAATCCCAGGCCAGCACCATCCAAGCCTGCAGCAGCTGAAGCACCACAAGCGAGGAAGCACCCAGTGTCACCTGAACAGCTGCAGAATGTCACCTGCTTGCAGTGTAAAAAGCAAGGACATTTTTCTAGGGACTGCCCTCTTAACCAGAAAAAAAAAAAAAAAAAAAAAAAAAAAAAAAAAAAAGAGTAGAAAGCGCCAGCTCGCTTTTAACATTCAGCGCTATGACACAAATGCAGCGAGTACTACTGTGGAAAAAGCCTCTCTCTTAAAAACAAAGGGGGGGGGATGGGATAAAAGGTGTGGGTATACAAAACGAATTAAATGTCAAATGTTCTATTAACCAGGTCCAGCAGCCTTGTGGCCGTGTCAGGCTGGAGACTACCAAGGGTTTTCATTTCAAGTCTACTGTCTGGACAATTGTAACAGTGGACCTGTCAAGCAGCGTATTAGACATGACGGTATTTCACATGGAAATGGAGAGTGAGTAATTTCGTTGTGGGAGACACAGCACACACACCCTTAGAAATTGAAATAGCTCTAACGATTATTAAAGAAAAAATATCCTGTCTCATAATATCTTGCAATATTTAGATGATGTATTAGTGTGTGCTGCCAACAACTTAATACTCCAAAACACACTTGACCTAGTGGTTAAAGTTTTAACCTCTGCTGGATTTCAATTGCAGGAAAACAAAATTCAAAAGATGCCATCTTGGAAGTATCTGGGCTTGGAAATTATTGCACGGACTATTGTCCCACAGAAATTGGAAATTATTTGTGCATTAGCAGAGAGGCAGGGTCACCATTATCAGCCTGAGCTGCCTTTCAAATTCATTGTTTTGGGAAAACTTCCATGTCTGCATGGTCTAATGTTCCAGTGAATCAAGGGCAGAAAGATTCACTCTTAATCATAGAATGGGTCTTCCTCTCCCACCAAAGATCCAAAACTATTATACAGCCACAGGAGCTTATGACTCAGCTGATTCAAAAGGCAAGAATGAGGCTGCATGGTTGTGACTTTGCATGCATCCACCTTCTGGTAAAACTTTC
Source organism: Erithacus rubecula (assembly GCF_903797595.1). Taxonomy (NCBI): domain Eukaryota; kingdom Metazoa; phylum Chordata; class Aves; order Passeriformes; family Muscicapidae; genus Erithacus; species Erithacus rubecula. Next base: position 239,558 of record NW_027636141.1, on the reverse strand, counting down.
TGAGGAAGGGAGGAACTCTCCTGAAAGGTTGACAAAAGAGATGTTTGAACATTTGCTACAAAGCAATGCCAGCCTCCAGATATCTCTGGATAGCTACAGTGGACAGATATCAGTTCACAGCCCAGCACATAAATTGTTCAATGAGGAATTCCACCTCATTCCTTGTGAGAAGAGGAGCAGGAGACCGCTCGAGGCACTCACAGTGTTCACAGATGCATCAGGGGCCTCTCATAAGTCGGTGATGACTTGGAGAAAGCCACAGACTCAGCATTGGGAAGCTGATGTTGAGTTTATGGAGGGGTCACCCCAAATAGCAGAACTGGCTGCAGCGGTGAGAGCCTTTGAGAAGTTCTCAGAGCCTCTTAATCTGGTAACAGATTCAGCTTATGTTGCTGGGGTAGTGTCCAGAGTGGAGCAGGCAGTGCTCAAAGACATCAATAATGAGCAGCTCTTTAGGCTGCTGTCAAAACTAATCTATTTGGTTTCACACAGAGAGCATTCCTTCTATGTGATGCATGTGAGGTCACACACGGATTTGCCAGGTGAGATCACAGAAGGGAACCGTATGGCAGACACCCTTGCAGCTCCAGGAGAAAAGGCTGTGCATGCCAAACAACACCTAGTGCAATCCTTTTCAGTGCTGGGGATCCCTAAGGAAATCAAAACAGATAATGGCCCAGCATACATATCCAAGGAGTTCCTAGAGTTTATCCAGCAGTGGGGAGTGGAAAATAAAACTGGCATCCTCTACTCCCCCACAGGTCAAGCTGTGATTGAGCGTGCCCACCAGATGCTCAAACAGGTCCTGGATAGACAGAGCAGTTCCACTGTGTGGATGGCTCCAGAGCAAAAGCTCTGTAAAGCCCTGTTCAAACCAAAGGTCCCTATAAGCTAGTAACCTGGGGAAGGGGTTATGCGTGCATATCCACTCCCTCAGGCCCTCAGTAGATCCCCCAAAAGTGGGTAAAACCTTTTGTTCCAAAAAATCCAGCTCCAGCAGAAGAAGGTGAGAAGCAAGTTGCCATTGCTTCAAAGAGAAGATACCGCCAGAAAGATGAGGAAAATTCTTCATAAAGAAGGACCTTCCAGCAGACAGAGACTTTTAATGTGTTTTAAAATGTTTTTTTTCCTTTTAGAGAAAACCTACCCTCCACTCAACCCTAGAAAGAACCCCTTCGAAGTTGTCTTCTTGTTAACAAAAATCAGAAACTTGGTTCAATGAACTGTTTTAAGGCTGGGGGTTCTCAGGGTGGTGGACTTCTATTGTTAAAGCAATTTTGTTATTCTTTGTTATTATTTTCCTTGTAATAATGGCATTTGGGATCCCACGTCACTTAGTGTTCAAAGCTACTAGTATCATTCCTTCTACCTCTGAAGTCAATCGCATAGAAATGCAAAACATAGAACAATCTAATTCTCCCACCAATTAAAAATGTTGGTCAAAATCATAATTCCAATCAAAATAAATTTAATATCTTGCCCTCACTTAATTAAACAAAAAACGGTGAGATGTTGTAATCCGATACCAGAGGTATAAGGAATGTCTTACCTGTCCCTCCTGTCCCTATCCTATTGGCAGACAGCCAGAAATCCCCTCCCTGACCCTTTCCTAGAAAAAGCCAAGACCTGAGATGTGCTTCCTCTTTTGCCCAGCTACCACCATGCAATAAAGAAAAGGCAAAGAGCCACTCTTTTGATCCTCGTGCTTGTCTCATATGCTAGACCTAGCTCCTTCTTATTGATACAATAGGAAGAAGTTACAGTTTGTAGCAATGGGAGTTGTAGTCCTGGCTACAATGGGGCTCTGTGGAGCACAGGGCATGATGGGCATTGTAGTCCTGGCTCCAATGGGGCTTTGTGGAGCACAGGGCATGATGGGTATTGTAGTCCTAGCTCCAATGGGGCTCTATGAAGCACAGAGCATGATGGGAGTTGTAGTCCTGGCTCCAATGGGGTTCTCTGGGGCCACAGGGCATGATGGGCATTGTAGTCCTGGCTCAAATGGGGCTCTATGGAGCACAGGGCATGATGGGTATTTTAGTCCTGGCTCCAATGGGGCTCTGTGGAGCACAGGGCATGATGGGCATTGTACTCCTGGCTCCAATGGGGCTTTGTGGAGTACAGGGCATGATGGGTATTGTAGTGCTGGCTCCAATGGGGCTCTATGGAGCACAGAGCATGATGGGAGTTGTAGTCCCGTCTCCAATGGGGCTCTATGGAGCGTAGGGCATGATGGGTATTGTAGTCCTGGCTCCAATGGGGCTCTGTGGGGCATGATGGGCATTGTAGTCCTGGCTCCAATGGGGTTTTGTGGAGTGCAGGGCATGATGGGTATTGTAGTCCTGGCTCCAATGGGGTTCTGTGGAGCGCAGGAACGTGTCTGTTTTCAGTGGGGAAAATAAGGAGTTTTGGATTCCTAAAAAAAGCAAAAAAACCAAAAAACCACCAGACTCGCTTTTTATGGCGAGCCCATTCTCCAAGCAAAGCAGGTCCCAGGTGAGTGAGGACAGACAGGGTGGGGGTGGGGAATGTGGAGCACAGTAATAAAACACACCCTTTAAAATGGGAATGTGTATTATTCAGAAGCTTATTGAAATATTTCCCAATTATTATCACAGCATAAGTTCCTAATGAAGTGCTCCAGATCAGAGGGAAATCAAGGCAGAGCCGTGGTTTGTTAGGAAACCTCTCAAGAACTCCCAGTCAGAATCAATCAAATAAAAGTTTCCTAAAGTTTTAATGAGTAAGGAAGTTAGCCCATGTACCTGTCCAAAAATGAAAGGATGGGAATGGGACATGTTTTTGTGGCTGCCTGTTGGACTGTGGGTTAAATAATTGCTTTTTTTCTCTTATGTGCTGCAGCAAATCTAATCTTTTTACCATGCATGATCCCTTGTTTAATACAATTTATTCAACATGTTATCAAGGGGATGCAGGTTAATAGCCACGCCCACTGACCCAGAGATGCAAATAATTGCAAATAATTGCAAAACCAAAAAGGACACAAGAGCCAGAAATTAAACAATAATAGCTAAAGTTTGTAAAGACAATTATTAAAAATAAAAGAGGAGGGATTGAGAGGAATGTTACATTTGTCTTCTCCAAATAAGTTGCAGATCTGTTGGTAAATAAAATTAGCACCTAGAGATAAAAGAAACAATGGGAGGGATTGCACTGACTGATGAATGGAAAAAAAGATTTGACTTTACAAACAAACTGTAGGTTCTCTGGTAAATGAAATTGGATATCTGAAGATGAAAGAAGCACTGGGGGGAAACTATGAATTCTATAAGAATTAAAAATTAAAAATGAGGGTTATACATTAGAGAGTAATTTCAGTCTGTGCCTCTCAAGCACCTCAGCCAAATGGGAAGGAGAGAGGAAAATTGGGATAAAAAGGGCGGCTGTGTCCTCCAAAAATTTGAGAGATCCCAGGGGAATGTCCCATGGCCTCTCCCTTTATTGGGATAAATCAAAAGGACCCCTCTGTCTCCTTTTTGGGTATAAACCTCTGGTGTTTGTGGATTCATTTTCCTTACAGAAGCAACTTCAAGAATTTATTGACCGAGCTTTTAAACATTTATCATTTACTAAGCAGGATCCTTCTTTTAAGAACCTTTTGGGATGACATGGATGACATTTTCCTGCTCTTTCACCTCAAAATGGCCCCTTTCCTGCCCCTCCCCCTCCTCCCCCCGCACTTTTGGTATCACCCAGCCCCTCCTACCCCCATGTGTTGATGATGTAACTGCCCATCGGGAAGCCCCTCCCCCTCCACTGGGAAGCCCCTCCCCATCGCAGACCCAAACCACGCCCATCCACACTTGGCTCCTCCCCTAACCAGCCCCACCACCGGAACCGGAAGTGGCTCAGCCCGGAAGGAAGCCATCTTGGCTTCCACTGGCACACACCTGCTGGCAGCTCTGGAGTGAAGCCTCAGCCTGCACCCCCCAAATTCTCCATCTTGGTCACGTGTCCCTTATCACAAACATTCCCAAAAGTCTATTTATCTATGTTCTAACAATCTAATTTACACTTTACTAATTTTGATGGCTTGTTTCCATTCCCTCTGGGTTTGTAATTTCCCCCAGGGGCTGGAATTCAGCCACCAGGGTCTCACTCAGGGATCTTCGAGACCCTCACCAGGAGGTTTTGAGACCCCCAAGGAGGGCAGGGGCACACCCTGTGCTCCCACAATCATCAAAAACCTCTTAACCCCCGATGATTCTGTCCCAACCCAAAATTTCACAAGCATTAAACAAGTGGTGGATGAATCTTTTATAAAATTCGTGGACAGGCTGAAGCTTGAAAAACAAGTTGAGAGGTCGGAGGCTCAAAAAGAAATTCCATGGCAAATGCAAACCAAGAGTGCAGAGCCATCCTGAGATCCCTGAAAATGTCTCTGCAGTGTAGGAGATGGAGAATTGGTAGAATTTAATATTGCACAAGGAAGAGTTTATGCACCAAACTGCAGCAACTACCCACACCCAAAAAACATACCCTTCCTACTTCCCTCACCCTTTCCCCTTCTTTCAAATACAAAATAATTTCAAAATGTCCTAAAATCCCATTCCCCTTTCTTTATGTTCCCTCAAATTCCCTTTCTGCTCCATTGTCCCCCTCCCTCAGCCATGCTCCTTCCTACCTTTGCTACCCACCTGCCAAAATGTTTTCTCAAAGTTCCTTTTTAATACAAATAGGGGAATGATATGGTGGGGAAGAAAGAAAAATCTCCCCAAGTAACAACCTTTGTTTTTTCTTCAAAATTAAGCTTTTGTTCATGTAAATAATTCAGAGGATCAGAGGTAAAATATAATCAGGAAGTTCTTAATAATCTTTGATTATCCTGTCTGGATGAAGACAGGGGTGATGAACACTGGAACTCCAGGGAAGGAGTTTACAGATCCCCATTATCTGGGGATCTACAAGAAGAAACCACAAGGAGTAAAAAAAAAACCCAAACAAAAAGGTTTATTTACCCGTTGGAGAGAAGGTGATTTTGAGTAATTCATGAAGGTCTGTGAATATGCAAAACGTTGATGCATTTAACAAATTGTTTTCTGAGCTAATGTGTGCTCTTGGCTCACTGTCAAGCACCTGGCCATTATAAACTTTTGCTTTATTGCTTGTAACTTATTGTCTTTTATTAAATCTTTTAAAACATATCAGGGAAGTGAACCGTGTTTTTAAAATTGTAATAAAAACATCCCCTGTCCCCCATGTCCACATCCATGGGATACACCCCCATGTCACCATCTACGTCTGTGACCTCCCATGCCTGATTATCTCCATCCACAGCCCTGTCCACACTCATATCCATATCCATATCCACACCCATGTTCATGTCCCTGTCCCCACCCATGTCTTAGTTCAATGTCTCTATTTTTACCCCAATGTTGGGTGAAGGAATGAAGAAAAATGAAAGAAGATCACGGCCAAAATAAAAGAATTTACCTGTCCATGCTGACTGAGCATGCATGAGCTTGGGTGAGTGACAGAACCTTTTTTATAGGGCTTTCCACTCCACTGTCTCCAAAATCTTGGGGTTTTTTGCCTCAGTCCATCACTGTTTGGCTGTGGGAGATGCCTGTGGCCCAGAGAGAAGGCGAATCATAGAATGATTTAGGTTGGTAAAGACCTCCAAGACAATTCAGTATTCCTTGATGCTGCCAGATGAAATAATTGGAAGCAAAAGGTGAAATTTTTTGGGGTGTGTCACGATCTGCCCAACCCGAGCGGGAGTCGTGACTGGTTCTTTTATGGATCTCAGAGCACAAAAGACACAGCAGGGGACAAAACCAGTTTACTTCTACAGAAATGCACTTTATTTAGTGCCAACCAAAATGCGATAGTGGGACAGAGAGAGAGACAGAGAGAGAGAAAGGGGTGTCGGGATTATAGCTACCAAGACGGGCAGACGAATCCTCGTGGAGCAGCCAATAGATGTCTGTTGCCGTCTGGGGAGATCTCGGGGGTCTCCTCTGAGAAAGTCACTTTTATAGTCCTTTCCCAAAGCGAGTGGCTTCTGGCCAAAAGGTGGGAAGATTTATGGACTATTGCATGTGGAGCTCGTTACCCTGAGGAACAGGTGGAAACAGGACGTTTCAAGGCACACCAAACCATCTTTGTTGTTATAGACACACGCAGGGCAGCCCATACTGACCAGTCCATTGTTCTTCCATCTGTGGGAGCTTTGTTGAGTCAGCGCCCCGTGACTAGTTGTCATAAGAAACCAGTCCTGGTAGGCATCACCTGTGGAGCAGTCCCTTGGCGTTCCTCCCATCCCTGGCCAGCGCAGGCCTCAGGTGAGGGTCGTTGGGCAGAAACAGATGAGAGGCTCGGATGGACACTCACACAAGGCAGAGCCATGCAAGATCTGTTTTAGTCCTTTGGACTCCTTGGTTCCACAAGGCCCTGTTGTGTCACCATGGACTCTGGGTTCTGTGAGGCTCTGTAGTGTCACAATGGATGTTTGGTTCCATTGAGCCCCACAGTATCACAGTGCTCTTCTTTTTCCTGTGGCAAGCAGCAGCAAACCCCACTGTCAGAGCCACATGCCTGGGAAGAAGGAGGATGGGGGACATTTGGAGTGATGCCTTTTGTCTTCCTCCGTCACAGTGCTGTGGGGTGGGGCCCTGCTGTCCTGGAGATGGCTGAACAGCGGCCTGCCCATGGAAGGGGGAAGAGACAACAACCTCTGTGCATGGAACTACAACAGCAGAGAGGTCAGGCCAAAGGCTGGCTTTAAAAGTCTGTTAGCAGCAGAGGAAACACAATGTGAGAGGAAAGATGTCTGCTAATGTCTTTACAAATCACTTCATGGGTGAAGGGATGGCTCTTAGGTTCTTTGAAATGGGTTGTAAAGTTTCTACTGGCTTTGGGCAGCAGGTTTGTTACTGGGCCCACACAGCTTGGCTCCTGAACCAGACAAGAGTCTGCACAAGGCTGAACTTCTGAACTTTGGGGGAAAATGCCAGATTCAAGGGGGAATATGGGGTACACGGATTGGGAAGGTTGTATCTTCCGAGTACCTTGGCCAACGGGGAAGGGAAGAGGGCAAAGTGTGGCGGGGAGTTAAGGATAAAAGGAGGCTGCACTCTCTGAAGCCTCAAGAGAGAAAAATCTGTGGGTGTGTGCCCTGTAAAGATGCCACCTCCTAGGACAGTGGCTGCCTTTGTTGCACAAAATGTTTTCTTTCAACTGACATCAGGAGACTGGGATGGTGAGTTTTGTTTCCCATGGAAAAGAGCCAACGTTGATATCCAGGGGCCTCTAACTGTAACTGGGCTTCCACCTGCTAAAATTTCATAGGGTGCAGGATTTCTCTCAGACCAAAGCTGCCACCACCGAGAAGCCTGGGTGCTGTTGGAGTGCCAAATGCCTCCTCATAACTCACATCAGGAAACTGGGATGGTTAGATTGGTTTCACATGCAAAAGAGCCACCAGGGTCTGGTAGCTGGGACTGGGCTACCGCCTTCTCAAAGCCTTCTCTCTGGGATTTCTCCCAGACCAAAGCTGCCATATCCTCGGACCATGGCTGCCATTGGACTGTCAAACACCTTCTCCTAAGTGACATCTGGAAACTGGGATGGTGAGATTAATGTCCTGTGGAAAATAGCCACCATTCCTATTCAGGGAACTTAGCCAGGCGTGGGTTTCTGCCAGCTAAAATTCCATACGGCACAAGATTTCTGCTGGACCAAAGCTGCCACCACCGAGAAGCCCGGCTGCCTTTGCTGCGCCAAACGCCTCCTCTGAACTGACATCTGGAAACAGGGATGCTGATTTTGTTTCTTGTGGATAAGATCAGCTGTTCATGTGCAGAGAACACAGGCCAGCCCTGCGCTCCCCAGGCAGGGAAAGCCCCGGGATGCCCCAGAGGATGGAGCACGGCCGCTGCGGGGTGTCTGCCCGGCCCCTCTGCCGTCCTGTCCCTGCCACGTCCACAGTGGGTGGCATGGGGACAAGCTGGCAGCAGCCATCAGCATTGTGACAAGACCTTGAAGCTCACAGTGTTGTGGGACTGAAGCTTCAGCACAGAAACCTTTCCAACCTGATCTGCCCTCATTCCTCTGAGTCTCTGCACAGAACACGGCGCGGAACAGAATGGCAGGAGAGGCCTGTGTGTCCCAGGGCTCTGGATTTGCACCATTTGAGCTCCACAGAGAGTGGGCAGCATCAGGCAGCTCTGAGGCGAAGCCTCAGGACTGCTGTATCCTGAGGGAACACTGTTGGCCTTGACCTGTGGGCACCTGCAAAAGCTTCAAATTGGCTGCCTCAGCTTCCAGGACCTCTCTTGGCCACATCCTGATGTGTGTGCAGGACAACTGCGAGGCACTGCTGGGACCCCGCGGGACAGGGGCAGCTGTCTTGTGTGCACGTAGCACCCCGTCACGGAGCTGGGCTCATCCCAAAACCACATCAAGCATCTGGTGTCAGCAGAGAGGAGCAAGGAGCACTGGGCTGGCTCCTCACAGGGTGTCTCAGCTGGGCTTGCTCCACAACACGCCCCCGTTTGAAGGGCTGCTAATGCCCAGCTGCCAGAAATGCCATCCTTGTTCTCTCCAAGGCGCACAGGAAGAGCCAATGAGCAGGATGCCTTGGGAGGCAAATCCTCCAAGCCTTTGCTGAGGCCAGGGGCACAGCAAGATCAGCCAAGACTCTCCACGTTGCCTGGCCCACACAGCCCAGCTCGGTGCTGGCCCTGGCCCACAGCAGCTTTCACCAAGCGAGAGGCAAATGCATATGGCCAAGGGCTGAAAAGTTAACATGTCAAAATATCCATTTATAACACTCCTGAGAACGCCTCAAAAACCCCAAATTGTCCACGAATGTCCTCCAAAAGTTAACTATGTTTGCTCCTGGCACGCATGAGTTGTTCAATCAGACCCTTTGGAGGGCAGGGCACAGCCAAAGAGCTAAAAGAGAAATTGGGGATTTGGAGCCTAATTTTTAAAATCGTTTGGAATTCTGGGGTCCTCTGGAACAAATAATAGCATCAATTCTTTCCCCAGGTGTTGCTGCTGCTCAGGCATTGACTACGCTTGAGAAGCTGAGATGTTGAGTGAATGAACAGCTGAATAACACTTCCACTGTTTTGAAACAAATGCTTACTGATGTAAATAGTATTAGACACCCCACACTGCAGAATAGAGCTGCTGTAGATTTTTTGCTATCAGCACATGGGCACAGGTGTGAGGATTTTGATTGGATGTGTTGTGTGTATCTTTCTGACCATTCTGCATCCATTCACGAGAAGATCAAACAACTGCAAGATAATATGAGGAAGTTAACTGTGGATGATTGGGGTTTGGATGAATGGTTAGAAGGGTGGGGAATACCTGGGTGGTTGAAAGATATAATCAATGGGGTTTGGATATTTTTTTTCGTTATTAGCACATTGTTTTTTCCATAAATAAAGTTAGTGATTCGCTTGATAAAATAAGATAGAATATGATATGATATGATATGATATGATATGATATGATAAAATAATATAAAGAATATCATAAAAGATAAGATAGTATAAGGATAAGATAATATAAGAATAAAGTAATATAATGCTAGGATAAGATAAGACAAGACAAGATAAGGATAAGGATAAGGATAAGGATAAGGATAAGGATAAGGATAAGGATAAGGATAAGGATAAGGATAAGATAACAAAGACGATTTGGCTGGTACAAGAAAAGAAGGGGAATTGTAGTAATGCTGAAGAAGGTGGAGACACTGGTGGACATGTCTGTACAAATCTGGGCCTTGTGTGGTGTGCACCAGCCAAAAACCATATTTAGTTGCTATGTTTTGCTGTTCAGTTCTTTCTGCATATTTTGCTGTTTGTTCACACGCTTCTTTCACATGCCATCTGTTTTTGTGCATTTCTTAGTTTAGACCAGTGCTTATAACAGGTGCACAGCATGAGAAAGTTTTAGGGGTTTTTTGGTAACTTGTTTGAAACTCCCTAAGGCCGCTGGAACATAAACTATGCTAAATGGGGAGAGAAGTTGAAAACACAGAACACCAAGATTAGAAGATTCAAGATAACAGGAGGCGGGGAAACTGCATGTGACCACCAATTACTGACTCTGGGGGGTTTGAATGGGTGGATCAAGACCCTAAAATTACCAAGTGTAGAGTGTGTGCCCACATGGGTGATGGTTCTAGAAATGGATAATTAGGGTGAATTATAAACAATAAATCAGCTTCTGCAAAATTATATTGATCTGTCCAGAAGTCCAGTTTGTTCCTGCAGGGGCTGTGCCCTATAGGGCAGGACCCCATCCCCTATAGGGCACAGCCCCATCCCCTATATGGCAGGACTTCATTCCCTATAGGGCAAGACCTCCATCCCCTATAGGGCACAGCCCCATCCCCTATAGGGCACAGCCCCATGTGTTAGGAAGGATGAGGAGTTGACAGGAAGGTCTCCCAGATGTGTGTGTATAGCAGAAAGATTTGTGAATGTAGAATCTGAAGAAGGAAGAGAGATGAGAGCAAGTTTTGATGTAGAAGAAAAGAATTGCTGAGCCAGTCTTACTGGGTAACTAAGAAGGCAAAGGGCAGTGAGTTGGAAGAGGCTTTTATGACTCTGAGCAAAGGATAAATCCACTTCAAACAAATGATGGTTTTACCAAGGAAAAGAATTTTCACAGGCAAACAAAAATACCATGTTGCAAGTAGAGAAAAGATCTCAGGATTTTCCACTGCAAGAAAACTGAAAAACAACTTCTAGTTTAAACTGAAACACACTAAACTTTTGTGAATGGAAAATAGTAACAAGAATATTGTAATGTCAGTAGGTATGATAGGTTACAGGTGATAGTGAAGGGATTGATTGGTTGTCATGTTCTAGGATGCTCTGTAATGAAATTATTGAATGCATTGTAACCAGAACTAGAGGAAGCTTTCAGAGGAACCCACAGATGTGGCTGTCAGGCTGTGGGCTGGGCATCTTGTCACCCATGGCCCATGAATTGCTGCATCACATGGACTACAATAAACAGCATTTTAAATGATAAATAAATTACTTGCATCATTTGAATATTATAAGCAGCATTTTAAAGAGCCTGCCTGGAGTTCTGCATCCCTCATTTCAGGCTCTGACAATCAGAGAGTCTGACATGCAGCAGCTTGACGGAGTGTTTTGTTAAATGAATTTCTTTTCATTTATTGCCAATTCATGCCATTTTATTTCTTTTGGATAATACAATCTCTGATGACTAAAAATAAGCGCTGGTTCTGAAAGCAAACAAAATGAGAACACTGTGTCAAAATGCTAGAGGCTCAGTTCCAAAAACTCAGCAGCAAAAAAAATGGCTTAAAGTTGTTAGTATTGACATTTACATTTGTTTACGAGGACAGGAAAATGCCAAAGTATTTTTTTACACTGCTCTATGTAGGGATTTTGCAGGTATTATATCTTTGTAAATGATTTACTGAATCCTACACAGAAATTGCAGGAAACAGAGTTCTATCTGCTCTTAAGATTCGATTGCAGGAATTGATAGGAAGTTGAAAGAAAGCTGTGAGTCAGCTGTGAAAAGTGGTGTGGAAGCAAAGGTCTTTTACATCAGCAATCCCATAACACCAAGGGCTCTGCACTGTTTTAGTTAGACTGTGCAGATGTCAGAATATATGATTCTAATACAATTTAGCATGGCCAAAACTGAGGTGAGTCACACTGACATCCAGTCTGGTTTACTCACACTCCAATTTTAAGTTCTGTCATGGCTGTCAAAAGCTTACCATTGCATTAAAGGATGCAGGTTCTTCTGCTGCATGCATTAAGGAGATGAAGAAAACAGAAACTTAAATTTGAGCAATTGCTCTGTTGTCACTAAGAACAAAATGGATATAAGTAATAAAAACCTCTTAAATGTATGCTAGAGAAAATTCTTCCTGGTCAGACACACTGAGTGAACATGGCTGTGTCCTGGTCAGTGTAAATACAGCCAATCATCCATTTGGGCATGTCCTTAAAAACTGCACATGGACTGCACAGTCCTGTTAGGATACCTGCATTTGTACTGCAGTGTGAAATACAAGACTGGGTGCTGGGCAGGGGGAAACTTGTTGCTTCCTCTGAGTGCAGTAAGGAGAGTTTTAGGGAAACTGCCATCAGCAGAAAGATGAAAGATAATTCTTTTGAATTTGATAATTATCTTGTTTTGAAAGATAATGCTTTTGTTTCCTGCATTTACAGTGCCTTTTGATCTTTTGGGAAACAGAAGTTGCCGATCTTACTTTCATCAAGCTTAAGTTTTCAGAGTGGTCCACACAGTTCATGGTATTCACAGCAGTGTCTGGTCAGTCACATGCTGCTGAAGCTCTTCTGAAGATCAGTTTTAATAAATAATTAGTATTTCAAAGACCACTGGTGTGCAATGACTACAGTACAATGACTGGAATGTGAGAGCAGTGAATTAACTTGCAGTGCTGCTGTGTTCTGCACAGCCTGGCAGCTAAAGCAGCAGTCCCTTTATTTGATATGCTCTGCCCCTCTGACCTGTCTCATAGCAGCAAAGCACAGATTTTACTGCTGCCTGTCTGTCATTAAAGTGTGTCTGAAGGTGTTTTGCAGTTAGGGAGTGCATTAAAAATGCCACTTCAGTCAGTGCTGAGCTTCAGTGACAAAAATGCCACAAGCTGCTGTTGCTTTGAACGTGCAGAACCAAAGTCCTGCCAAAACACAGCAGTGGTGATTTGCTGATGCTGTGTCTGGCTCTGTTGCTGTGGAAGGGTTATGGAGCAGTGAAAAAAACAGCAACAAGACACTCTCTTGCTTGGTGCAGAAAAGAGCAAGAAAGAGCAATTTATTGAAAGAAACCATTGCCTTAAATAAGGCAGTTCATGGAAAACAAAATTCAAACAGATCATTGGTCAGAGAAGGAGACACCTCTCCTCCCTGACATTCTCAGGGACCTTGCAGCTGTTTATCTCTGTTATGGTGGTTTCTTTTGTTTTTAAGTAAAGAAGGAGTCTCTGGCCTGGGAAAACTCCTGGCTGGAGGCTAAGAAAGTTTAATGGCCTGAGAAAAATACCTAAAACTTGAGAAAAAGGCCCAGCTAAAATGTGCCTAGGCCTCCAGCAGTGTTCACAACCGGGTCTGGGACTGGCTGTGGAGATTGGTTGTGGCTTTAGATCTTCCCAGAGCAGAGCAGTTGCTGGCTGCTGTAAAGTTGTTTCTTGTCAAGGCACGTCAGGCTCCAAAGGCAAAGAGCCCAAGGCTCTCCAGTCCCTGTTCAATCTCTCTGCCATAAAGTCCCGATGGAAGCAGGAGCAGCTCTCTGCTGCAAGAGGTCGAAGCTGCGGCTGGTGCAGAGTCTCCAGAGGCAGATGCTCCCTGGCCTTTTTTCTTCTGTTCTTTTCTTCATCTTCCTCTTCTTTTTCTCTCGCGTGCTGGTAGTGGTGATGATGATGGTGGTGGAGGAGGACAGAGCAAAGAGAGAGGAGTGAGAGAGAGCTCTGGCTCCAATACAAGGATTTTTATTGACAAATTACCCAATGAGCCAAAACCGTGAACCTGACAAATTTCTCCTAAACCTATTAGAATTCCGTAATACTGAAGTCTACATATAACTTGTGCATATGGCCTATCTGTTCTATGTGAAGAATATATAAAATATTCCTACTGTCATTTTATTTTGTATAGAACTAAGTTTTTAATGTCTCAATGCAGCCACTATTTTATAGGAGATTGCACGGCTTTTACTTTTCAGGTATTTAAAACATATTTCTATGTACTTCACACTAAGATTTAAACTTCTACTTCATATCTATGCTACTTAATATTTCCTATGCTACTTAATATTTCTAATTCCTTATACTAAAACTTAGACCTCTATTTCATGTCTGTGTGGCTTCCTGTATTTTAATTTCTCAAAATATTTTAAATTTACTTCTTGTATACTGTTCTCTCTCGGAGAGAGTCAGAGAGGCTTCTCTGTTCCACTTTCCCACAACCAGGAATGGGGACAGGGACAGAGAGTGGGGACTGGGAAAGGGACATTGGAACTGGAATGAAAACAGGAACAGGAAATGATATTATGGGAACAGAACAGGAAATATGGTAACAAAAACTGAAGAGAAAATATGGGATGGGGATTTAGAATATTGGACAGTGAACAGACATGGGGATAAGGCAGCAGGATTGGGAATGGGAATATGGGAAGTGGACTGGGACCAGGAATACTAGAAGGGGAACAGGACAGGGAATATGGGACTGGGAATATGTGAACGGTAACCAGAGAATACAGGACAGGGAATGATACCGGGAATGGGATCTGAACTGGGACAGGGGCAGGAGTGGTGTGAGACGGGAATGGGCTGGGGGCAAGGGCAGTGACAGTGGGGAGAGGAGGATCCTGGACAGGGGACAGCGGGAGCTGGGTCAGGGGGAAACGGGGAGGGTGTCAGGGCAGGGGGTCCTTGATCAGCTGTCCCAGAACCTCTGTCAGCATCTCCCAGTGCAGCCAGAGCTGCTGGGCCTGGGGTGCCCAAAGCCCTGAGCAGCCCCCAAGGAAACCTGAAGTCCCTGGAATACAGGGTCCCCCACATCCTCTGGAAGATCCCCCTGTGTCTGCAGGCATGTCTTAGTTCAATGTCTTCATTTTTACCCCAGTACTGGGTGTCGGGAAGGACAACGAGACAAGCAAAAGAAATCCAGGTCACAGGCAGCCAGCACGAAGCTTTTCCTGCACTCAGGGCACTCACAGGGCTTCTCTCAGTGGAGACTCCGTTGGTGTTTCGTCAAGGTAGAGCTCTGTGAGAAGCTCTTCCCACACTCCGGACACTCATAGGGTCTCTCCCCCGTGTGGATGCGCCGGTGGGTGACAAGGTTGAAGTTTGTCTTGAATCCCTTCCCGCAGTCGGCACAGGAGAAGGGCCTCTCATCCCAGTGAGTGCGATAGTGCTTCACAAGCCTGGAGCTGCTCCGAAACCTCATCCTGCATTTATCACACTCGTAGGGTCTCTCCCCTGTGTGGAACCTGTGGTGAACAGTCAGGCTTGAGCTGTTCTTGAATCTCTTCCCACACTCCCAACACTCGTAGGGCCTCTCCCCAGTGTGGCTCCTCTGGTGCACAGTCAAATGTGAGCTCTGGATGAATCTCTTCCCACACTCCCCACACTCGTATGGCCGTTCCCCCGTGTGGATTCTCTGGTGTCTGACCATGTCCCATCTCGTCCTGAAGCTCTTCCCACATTCCGAGCACTTGTGGGGCTTCTCCTCATGGTGAAGCTGCTCACGCAGCCCCAGTTCCGAGCTCCGGCCGCCTCCCCGGCCCGGGCTGGCTCTTTCCTGCTGGGATCCCCGGGCTGTGCGTTTGCAGCCCCTCCTGCTGCGGGATCTGCGGGGCTTTTCCTCCCCGTTCCATTCCTGCACCGTGGAGCCGCTGCAAACGGCCTCTTGCCCGAGGCTGTGCCGCGGGGATTTGTCCTCCCTGCTGTCCGTGCTCAGCTCCTTGTCTGGGGGAGGAAGGACAAGGAGAGGATGGGATTTGCCTCCGTGCCAGAGGCAAGGGCAAGGAGATCCCCCCAGGGCTGTGCTGCAGCCGGGGCTGTGCTGGGCTGGGAGATGGAGCAGGACACAGGGGAAAAGGGGCACTGACTTCATCCTCACCTGCCTGCAACTCCCGGACCATCGACCTCGTTCTCATGGCCTCCTCCTTGGTGCCAAGGTTTAGGAAATCCTGGTTTGGGGGAAAACAAGGGCTGAGCGCGTTGGGTTTGATGGTGGCGCTGCCCAAGGGCAGCTGGAGCAGTCAGCGCCCCTTTCAGCCTCGGGGGCCCGGAGCCCGCTCAGCACCAACCTCCCGCACCCCTCCAGGCTGCCGGGGGTCCCCCGGCTCCGGGATCGCCCCTCCGCGCTCTCCCCTCTCCGGGGCTCGGCTTTGGGCTCCTGCAAGATTCAAACATCCCCTGAACCGCACAATAAAACCCTTCAAAAGCCCCCCATGATGGATTTGGGGCGATCTCCCCCTCCCCGCTCACCTGCGGGATTTTGGGGGGGCGATGCTGCCGGACCCGGAGAAACTGCGACCTCAGCGACCAGGCGGGAGAAGCGCTTGGTCCCAAAATCGCTCCACCTCTTCCTGCCGCTCCTCCTGTGTCCTTCCTCTTCCTCCCGCTGCTTCTCTTCCGTCTCTTTCCCCTCCTCCTCTTCCTCCCGCTACTCCTCCGCTCCCAGCGGTTTCCCAGCGCAGCCAGAGCCGCTGGAACTGGGGTGCCCAATGCCCTGAGAAACCCCCAGGTCCCTCCCAGGACCCTTCAAATCCCTGGAACCGAGCGTCCCCCGCATCCCCTGGAAGATGCCCCCGTGTCCCCAAGCAGGTCGTTATTTCACATCTCTATTTTTACCCTGGTTTGGGGTGTTTGGGAAGGACAAAGAGAAATGCAAAGAAAATCCAGGCCACGGGGAGGGTGTGCAGCCCCCAGCCAGGTGTCTTCCCAACACGGATCAGCAGCACCAGGGCTCAGGGGGGCTCTGCCCACCGGGGGTCCCTGGGGATCATCCAGCGCGGATCCTGCCATGGGGATGGAGCTGCAGCAGGGCACTGTCTTGGTTTGACAGACAGGTGTCTGCTGAGGAGCTCTGGAGCTTCTCTTGAAACGGAAAATGTAAACTCCCTCCCTCTAAATTAATATGACTTGGAAATTGAGGAGCTGCCTGGCAAAGATATGGGATTTAGAATAGCAGTTTTTCACTGGGAGAATGAAAATAAAAGTCTAGTAATATAAAGACCAAGACACTGGCAGGGTCAGAATGCAGCCTGTAACCCTGTTGCTCAGGGTGTTGGTTACAGTCTGAATAATGGTACCTGTAGTTTTCTTGGAGTGACAGATGTGGTTTTGTTGAAGCAATGATTTTGGAGAAGGGTGTAGTTACTTTTTTAACATCTAGTGGTGATGAAGTTAGGCCTGGTCTTCTTCTGGGAATTTCGTGGGAAAGGTTGCTCTGATGTTTCAGATTTCAGATTTTATTTAGGTAGGAAATCCTTGGCTTTTCTCCTAGGGTGGGGCATCTCCCATAAGGTATAACTCCTTGTGGGGAGGAGTTGTGAGGGATGGGTCATGGCAGAGATAAGGAGCCCTGCTCCACCTGGTTTCAGCAGATGCTGATAGAATGTATACTTCTGCTTGCATCTTGCAAAAACAATTGTACAGATTGGCTTGGCTTTGCTTGAGGTGGGCCTAGTCTAAACAGGCTTAAAATACCTTTTATGTGTACTACAGGGACTTTATTTCCATCCACTGTGTGCAAGGCTTCAGACTGGGCAGGACTTGCTTGAGTGATGGACTCTCAGGTGTTGACTATTTAGGTGGCTTTTGTTAAGTTCATTTCTCAATTTTTGGATGTTTCCCTGCCAAGTGCCTTTAAGGTAATTTTAACTATCTGTTGTACAGTTCAACTTTTCTGGCAGCTGGTGTGTGGTAAGGGATATGATCTATTTATTCCATATCCTGGTTTTTGGCTGAGGTGTTTCTAAGACTGTTTTTGAAATGGGTCCTGTTGTCTGACGATTCTCTCAGGGGTGCTGTGTCTTTATAGGACTTGCTTTTTTGGGCTTCAGTCGGTGTTTTGAGCAGTAGTGTGAGGTACAGGGTGGGTTTCTAATGATTTAGTGGTGGCTTCTGCAAATGTGATCACGTAGCACTTGCCCTGGGGGGTTTGAGGCAGGGTGATGTAGTTCATTTGCTGGGCTTCTTTATACTTATATTTGGAATAGTGCCCCCCATATTAGAGAGGCCTAATGGGCTTGGCTTGCTTGATTTTAGCACATGTCTTACAGTTATGGAAAACTTGAGAAATGCCATTTAAAGTTAAATCTGCTTTTCAGTTTTGTGCCCTACTTATAGGTTGCAATCTTTTTCCACTCATCAGCAGCCTCAATTGGTTTTCCTTTATGTTGCTAACTGGCCTTTTTTTATCTTCCTAGCGAACTCCAGAAAGTGTTGGTTAGTATTTATGATTCAGTATAAAGGTAGCACTTTGGCCAGTTCTGTCTTTCAGCAGTGTCCAGGGCCAGCTGAATGGCTTTGCGTTCAGCAAGTGCACTTGATTCACCTTCTCCTTCAGTAGCTTGTGTGACTCGTCGTGTGGCGCTCCCTGCGGCCACTTTCCACTTCTGGTTCATCTCAAAGTTTTTATCTTGTGGCCGGTTTTAAGTGTTTTTAAAATTTCAGGGTGATTTGTGTTTGTAATCCGGCTGTGCTGTGTGATGAGAGCAATCCATGGGCTCCATGTGGTGTGGGTGGCGTGGTGGGTAGAGGAGCCTTTTCTTTAAACATCCACCCCAGCACCGGGAGTCAGGGTGCCAGCAGGAGTTGTGCTTTTGTGATAATTTCTTTTGAGGTGGCTTGAACTTTCTCATAGGTGGATAAGATTTTGAGGGGTCCTTAGTTTTGGGTTTTTTTGTGAATGTAGTTTGCTTCAGACTTTCTGTAATTTTGACTCTAGAATTCTAGTGCTTGGCCTGGAGTCTCCCCAGGCACCTTCTGCTAAAGGCTCCAGGACAAGCCATTGTTCTTGGCTGCAAAGTAAAGCACATTCCTCACCTCTGGTCCCGTCCTGATTGGGCCAAGGGCACTGCATGAGCCATTTTCTCCTTGGTCTGGGTGAAGGTTTGTTGCTGTTCAGAGCCACAGCTGGAATTGTTCTTCTTAGGGTGACCAGGCAGAGAGGGCTCACAATGTGGCTGCACTCAGGAATGCATTCTCTAAAAACTTATGGCCCCTAGGAAAGCTTGTGTTTCCTTCTTGCTGCTTGGTGGAGACACTGTGATGATCTCATTGCTCATTTCACTGGGGATCTGGCTCTGTCCATCTTGCCACTCTACTCCCAGGAACTGGATCTCTCAGGCAGCTCCCTTGACTTTGCTCTTCTCGATGGCGAAATCTCCTTCCAGCAGAATCTGGATGATCCTCTCTCTTTTCTCAAATACTTTTATTGCTGTGTTCCTTCACACAATGATGTTATTGATGTATTGCAGATGTTTTAGAGCTTTACCCTTTTCCAGTGCAGCCTGGATCAGCCCGTGGCAGATGGTGGGGCTGTGTTTCCACCCCTGGGGCAGTCGGTTCCAGATGTACTGCACGTCCCTTCAGGTGAAAGCAAGCTGAGGCCTGCACTCTGCTGCCAAAGGAATGGAGAAGAATGCATTGGCAATGTCAATGGAGCCACTTTGCTGCCTTGGGCTCCAGCTCCTCCTGGAGATCCAGCGTGTCCTGCACGGCAGCGCTCAGCACTGGAGAATCAACGACTGCGAGAGAGAGGGGGTCTACTGACTGCAGATCAGAATCCAAATTTACTCTCACCTACATGTGCTTATATACCATTTTTAGGAAAGCTTGTAATTTCTTACCACATTGATTGGGTTAAACATCACACAGAGAAGCTTACACATTTCGCAACATTTCTATTTGATTCATTCTTCTTTCCTGTCACCAGTCTGGATCCAATCTTCATGGAGTCTTCAAAGCTCTGTTTGCTCTTGCCAAGGCATTTTGATAATCAAGCTGCTTATGCTAATTAAATCCACCGTACTCTGTCTTAGCTCCCACAGTGGAGTCACTTCATTCAAGGCACAATAGCCTACAGTCAATTTCTATTGTCTGTCAGACTTGCCCACAGGCAAACTGGGGCTGCTGAAGGGTGAGTGGGTTTTACTGAGCACCCTTTCACTTTCTAGCCAAAATTTTATGGGTGGGGATAATGACATCTTGATTCATCTGATACTGGTGGCTCTGTGCTGTTGAGGTGGCAGTTGGTGCTTGTTGCACTTTCACCTTCAGTAACCTACTGTAGATGGGTTTTCTGGTAGTCCAGGCAAGGTGTTTAATTTCTCAATGCCCTCTGCCTCTACAGCAGCTGTTCCAAAAGCCCACCTGAGTCCCTTTGGCTCTTTGTAATAGCCATTCCAGAGGAAGAGTATGCCCAGAATTCATGGAGCCTCTGGGCCAGTCACACTGGGATGTTTCTGCCACCCCTTCCCAGTCAGGCTCATTTCAGCCTCCAGCAGAGTCAATTCCTGTGATCCCCCATCACCCCAGCAATGGAAACAGGTTCTGCCCCCACATGTCCCAGTGGCATTAGGGTACACTGTGCACCAGGATCAACTAAAGGCTCTGATGTGCCAGGCCATTGGATCTACTCCATCCAAAAGACCTGGCTGTCCTGTGCCTCTCCCTGGCTAGAGGCAGGGCCTCTCTAACCCTGGTTATCATTTCCTTCCTGGGCATACATACTAGAGGTTCTTTTAAGAGGATCCCACAGGTCATCTTCCTTTCTGCTATACCTGGCAGCTTGGTCATGGGAGGTTGAGGCTGCCTTCACTTGAGTGGAACTCCCTCTCTTAGTGCTTCCCTCCCTGAGTTGATGCACCCGTGCTGCCAGCACAGAAGTGGGTTTCTCATTTTGCCTTTTCATGATTTCCCCATGGTTGTGGAAAAAGAACCACAGGTCAGCTCGTGGGGTGTCCCCTCTCTCCCTAGCTGGGGGATGTTGGGCTCTGACTTTGGGGCCTGTGATTCGCACTGATGCTGCACTGATCTTCCTCACCTCTTCCCTTACTTCCCTCATCTCTTCCTTAAACTCCTCTTTGAGCTCCTTAATCACAGCAGAGACATGAGCCTGCCTCGGGCCATTGATCACACTCTCATAATTTCTGAGCTTGTTGGTGACAGAACCCACTGTCTCTGGGTTGTTATCAGCATTAATTGTCACAGTCTTGGTCTGCTTCTCTGGCCCCCATTATTTTGTGGAGGGCATTGCAGGAATAAAAGAAAAGGAGGCCATCACCTACTGAAGAGAAACAGTCACTTACAGGAACCAGTGGGTGAAGAAATGTGAGGGGGGAAAAGGCTGAAAACATGAGGTGCCAAGTGTGAGAAATGTGAGTGGAAGTAGGAGAGAAGTGTGAGGGAAGAAAAGGGTAGGAAACCTGAATGGAAAAGGGTGCGAAATGTAGGTGAAAAAATGGAGGGAAATGTGATGGGAATAGAATGATAGTCTTTACTGACAAAGAGAGAGAAACAGGCAGAAAATGTCAAGGGAATATTGTGAGAATCCTGAGGGGGTTAGAGCGAGAAACCTGAGGGCAGAAATAGGCAGAAAACCTGAGTGAAAAAAGGGCACAAAATGGGAGAGAGAAACTGTGAGGAACATGAGACTAAAGAATTTTAAATGTGACAGGAAAAGTGTGAGAAATGTGAGAAGAAAAGGCTGAGAAACATGAGGGGAAAAGTGACAAACATGAGGAGAAAACTTTGAGAAACATGACTGAGTAAAGGAGAGTAACACGAGGGCACAAAAAGAAAGGATATGAGATAGAAAAATTGCAAGAAACATGAGGGAGGAGAAAGAACAGGAAACTAGTGGGACGGTGTGGAAATGTGAGACGAAAAGTGTTTGGAAAAAGTGAGCAGAAAAAAGTGGCAGAAATGAGTAAAATTTGGGAGAAAACATGCCAGGAAAACTGGGAGAATTGCAATCGGGAATAGGAGGAAATGTGAGAGGGAAAAGGAAAGGAAATGTGAAGAGAGAAAAGGGCAGGAGAGATCGCAGTATTGGCATAACAGCTGTCATAATTCCTAACACATTCCCCCATACATTTGTCTATTTGGACAAGCCCAGGGCTTCTCTGTATGTACATCTCTCCCTCTGCCTTTATTCCTATTTGGAAGCAGCCAATCAGGCAGGATTTGCCCGGCTGCAGGAGCTGCTCCAAGCTGGAACGTGAGTGGCGGTGCTGATTTCCAGAGGCTTCTGTGTCCCAGGGGGAGGCAGGGCAGGATGGGCTGAAAGGTGCTGGCGCTGCTGCTGCTCTGTGCTCAGAGCCCCGGCTGGGCAGGGCACGGCGCCCACTGCGCTGGGGCTCTGTCTGCTGCCACAGCTGGGCACACCTGGGAACAGGGCATGACAACCTGGGGAAACCATGGGGTTTGTGGGGCTGCATTGCTCTGCACACACCCAGGGCACCTGCAGCACAGAGAGCTTTGGGCCCCGGAAAGATACCAGAGTGGAACTGATGGAAAAGATTTAATTTTCACCTTTCAATAGAAGTGACTACAGTGAAAGTTACCCAGCAGGACCCAATCCCCACTGCCAGCTCAGGGTGAGAAAGGAGACATAACTTTATTTCAGTGATGGCTGCATGGGAAATCACTTTTCTAAATGTGCTTGCTTCAAAATCTCACCTATTCATTTGTAACCATGCAACTAAGACACACTCATTACTTTGCTGAAACTCACAGGCTCAGCATTCCCCCAAATTACTTGACATATTTTAATCACTTCTCAGCAATTATTAACAGGAGGTTAGGGGTTAATTGAGGGTCTCTGGTCATCATTTGGGGAATATCCCATCCCTCAAATTCTCCACTGATGGTCAAGAGCCTCCTCAAATCATTTTCTTCTCCTTGAATGCATTCCAGCATCCTTCTTAGGTGGACCATGCTCTTTCTTCTCAAGGCTAACATAGCCACTTGCACACATTCATCACTAATATTAAGGAAGAGAGAGCTCAACACTGTGTGTTAAAGCTAAAGGAATTCATTATTTATTACAGTTATACATTTTCTTAACAACCTTCCTTCTCTGGGAATTGCACACAAGCATTTTGTCAATGCACCTTGAAAATGCTTGTGCAGACTGAAACCACTTTGGGTCTTTCTTTCACAATTTCAAAATCACCTGCTGAAACTCTTCTGCTCCCTTCCAAATCAGTTCATTACTCAAGCACAAGCCTCAGGCTCATCCTCAATTCTCTCTGTGAGATATGAGGTAATATTTTGCTGCAGCTGAAAGGTTATTAGAAAAAGGATGGAAGTTGTTGCTTCTAGGTGTTATTTATGGTTTGGATTTGTTCTAGTCAATTTGCAGGGTGTTACTGTGAGCTAAGAGTGGGGCAAAGATGAACACCAGACCAAAAAGGAAGTAGGATGAGACAGGAGAGGACAGACATAAAAGTAGGGAGTCGGGAGATAACACAGGTTCTCCAGTTTTGTCATGATCCACTGAACCTGAGCGGGAGTCGTGATGGGTCATTCGACCCCAGGGTGAAAAAGACAAAAGGGAAGAGACTCAGGCTTGTTTAGCAGAAAGCAGTAATGCAGTTTATTGAGTGCCAACAATTCAGTTTTGTGTGTGTGTGTGAGGGAGGGAGGGAGGGAGAGAGAGAGAGAGAGAGAGAGATGAAGTAAAAAGGGTAGAGAGAGATAGAGATGGGATACAGTTACCAACAGACCTGACACATCCTCGTGATCGTCCGACGAAAAGACATCTCGGACTCTTCTTTAAGACAGTCACTTTTTATAGTCCTTTTCCAAAGTGAGTGGCCTCTGCCCAAAAGGTGGGGAAATTTATGGACTATTGTGTGTGGAGATCGTAGCCCCATGATGCAGGTGCGGGGACAGGGTGCGATAACCAGCACCCTGCAGCGTCCCATGACAAGCACCAGGCACAGCTACAAACAGCCCTTGGCCCACAAGCATCCACCTCAGCCAGGCCAGAGCTCTGGATCAGGGCAAGTGGAACAATCTCAGCGTCCAGTCTCTGATGATGGTTCTGAGGCAGATCAGAGAAACATTAGACTGACTTACACCATGGAATAAGAAACCACAGCTATGAAGGAAAGAGCTTCATGTGTAGCTATGAGTTTTTTGAAACTGTGTGGTTTTGTAAGGCTGCCAAGTAATGGAAACAATAGGCTGATTCTGTAACTGGGGGGAAATTCTGACTTGGGGATGTGAGTGCTTGAGAGCTGTAACTGCTTGGGGCTGCAACATTATATAAGGCTGAGCTGTGAGAACAATCAATGACTTCAATGACTTCAATAACTTCAATAACTTAAACTCTGATTTCAACTCCGACTTCAACTATGTTGTGTTTTTTTCTTGCTCGGGCTTTGGCTCCCTGTTTGGATTACCCTGGCACTGAGCAGTAACTGCAGTGCCAGGAGGGGTCCCGTTGGTGGCTCAGGAGCAGCTCCGTTGTCCATCAGCAATGTGCCCGCTCCTCCTGCACGCTGCCGCTCCTTCCCTTGCAGTGCCAGCAGGAGCTGCTCCCTGCCGCCGGCAGCTCCTCTGCCTGCAGTCCCTCCCAGGGCTGCCAGGACAAGCTCCCTCTTGCCTTGAGCCCAGTGCCTGCCTGCACCTTGGACTGGCTTTGCCAGGTCTCTTTTGCAAATGTTTGACTCCCAGACTTCAGCCCCAGCCCATTGGTTATTTCCATCACCAGGTAGATTTACGGGATGGACTGGTTTGATTTTGCTAAGAGGTGAATCATTAACATTGTGCTGTTTCTTGCACCCAGTGTCCTCTTAAGACCAAGAACTGTTCCTACAGCTTAGTTTGTGGCTATTCCTACACCATTTTATTCCACACTAAAGAAAATCTATCATTTTCCTTACTAAGTTGAAGCTGCACCTTAGTGCAAACATGTGTGAAAAGAGAATCAATGTCATAATCCCATTACATTTTTCCCCCTCCCCAGCCAGGGTGCTGCCTGAGGGGCTTCGAGACATGGACCACAACTCACAGACAAATAACCTCAGACAGGTTCTATTACCCACAGATTGACAGACCTGTGAGGAATTGGGTGCCACAGCCTGTCATACACTCACCAATGCTTAATGACCACTGAAGATATTGGGAAAACATTGATGTGGTCACTCATGGAAATGAGAAGTGCCCCAAAGCCAATTGCAGTTTCAAAGGGAAATTTATTACAGACTGTTAAAACTCCAATGCTTTTATACGATGACCAATTTCAAGTCAAAGATGGTTACAGAATGGTACAACTCTGCTGACTCTACAGATAAAGATAGAAATATCCATTTCAGTTTCCACAATCAAGTATGTTCCATCTCATAAGTACTGCCCACAAATTTATATATATATATATATATATATATATATATATGTTAGTTTTATATTGTTATTTATATTTATTTATATTTATATACCTTTGTATATAAAGAACCAAAGATCAACTGAATGATCTGAAAATCCACAGAGCAGTTCTACACTCAGTGGAGTCCTGGAGTTTTCTCAGCAGGCTTTGCAGGGAGTTCTTAGGAAATGTGTGGCTCTGCTGCCATCCCAAATCTGCGCTTTCCTTGCCCAGCCTGAGTGCACACAGGGCATGTGCTGGGCATGGCTGGAGATTTTCATGGCCAAAATCCCCCAGCATCATCAGCTTTACATCTGCTCATTGCTTTGGATAGCACAAATCACACAACACCCATTTCAGCTGGCAAATGCCATTTCTTGCAGATTGTTACAGCTGCACTGCTGATCAACACATACACAAGAACCGATTTCAGTTGAAAAATGTCATTTATTAAAAATTGCTACACCCACGCTGACAATACAGAACTATACAGATCTCAGTTAATGTTAAAAAAAGAGATTTATTACATTACTAAGCCAATGCTATGAAAAATATACAAATATCAACTTCAGTTAAGAAAAACTTAATTTATTACCAAACTCTACAACAACTCACTATACACAAAGATCACTTAGGTGCTTAACAACTTAATTTATTACATACAACTGTACAGCCCATATAAAAATATGAACATATGCATTCCCCCTCTAAATAGCCCTACACTAAGAACTCAGCATGTAATGTTATACAACTATAGTACTCCATACATGTTTAAATAGAATACATGTGTATACACATATGTATAAATATATACAAAACTGCAACAATCTACTGGTCTACATATAGATTAAATATTACATATTATATACTACATGTAAATAGATATATAAACCAAACTCATCAATAATACAAATAGCACTGTACAAATATAAATATCCATGCAACTACATCAATACAAATACACAGCCATACATCTCCACATACATGTAAATACATATACATATAAATAGATCAATATACAAAGAAAACATAAAAATAGAACATATATACCTATGAACATAGAGATACAACCATTTAAAATTCATATACTGATAACTGCATAAATACAAATAGATTATCTACACAAATGAAAACCCAGAAGATAGAACTAAAGGCAGATATAACAACATACACATGTATTTATCATACATTACACAAGTAGCATTTTTGGATACATATATACATATATGGAATTACACATATATGTATATATACACAGACATACATAGTACATCCATTAATATAACAGACATGGAAATATTCCTGTAGAAATAGTAACCCACATATGAAAATATCCATATAATTATCCCTCTCTATGTCTAAGTCCATGTATCTTTAAAGAGAACTCAAAACAGAAAATCAGATTTCAGCATCCCCATCTTCAAATCCTCTCCCTCGGTCTCCTCGTCCCGTGCAGAGCAGCTCTCCTGGACAGGGACAGCAGATGGGACATCTGGGAAGCAAAGAGAACACTGAGTCAGGAGCAGGGCCTTTCCCTTGGCAGCACCTGCACTTCCATCAGGGAAGAGAAAATCTCAGAGCCCCTCCAGGATTGCTGGAAAGCAGCAGCAGGCCGAGGGGCCAGGGTGTGGCGAGCGCAGCGCGGCGGGACTGTCCCGCAGCCCCGGCACAGCCGGCACAGCTCCCGGGCCCTGCCGGCACAGCTGCCTTGCCCCAGGACAGCCCCTGTGCCGGCCGGGGCAGCTGCGCCGAGCAGCCCCAGCACGGGCAGGGCCGCTCCTGCCCCTGTGCCGGGCACTGCCCACGGCCACAGCCCACGGCACCCTCACCCCACCCTGCCCCACCGGCCCTGGGGCCTCACCAGCCTCTGTGCCAGCAGCAGCTCCTGCTCACTGCTCTTGCTCGGGGCCTTCAGCTTCTCCCTGCTGGCTCCTGTCACTCCTCCTGCTGTCTGCAATGTCTTCAATGCAGCTGTGGCAAAAACGGAGCCTCAGGAATTGGTTCCATGCCTGGCAGAGCTGCAGTCCCGGACCCCTCTGTGCTCCCTGCTGGCCCCTCCATCCCCTCAGCCCCGCCATGCTCTCGGCAAACCCCGAGTCCCCTTCAGTTTCTTCAGACCCCACAGTCCTCTCACCCCCCTCAGTCCCTTCTGACCCATCCCGTCCCCTTAGACCCGTCACCCCCCTCAGCCTGTGCCTCTTCCCTGTCCCCTCAGTGCCACCATCGCCCTCAGCTGCCCCACACCCTCAGCCCCAGCAGCACCTCAAGGTCACCGTCCCTTCAGTGCCAGCGCCTCCTCAGCCCCTCAGCCCCTCAGTCTCACCGTCCCTCAGCAGCTCCTCAGGGGACTCTGCCTGGGGCCAGCGGCAGCTGCCACCGCTCCAGGGACACCCGGGGCTGGAACTGCTGCTCCGCCCGGCCCGGCCCCAGCTCGGACCAGCACAGCAACAGGGGACAGAGGACACGGGGGAAAAACAAGAGATTAAGAAGGCATCTGTGGAGGGAAAGAGGTAGAGAAGGACTGTATTTGAATATATATCAATTTCTGTAATGAAACCCCCATATATAAATACAACTATGCCTATTTATAAACTTAACTATATATATGTAAATTAACTATACATATCTATAAATGCATCTAGGCACATATATAATTTCACATATAAAAATATAATTATGTGTTTAATAATAATTATGTAATTAATAATTATCTGGGAAGCAAAGGGAACACTGAGTCACTCTTGGCCCTCGTGCACATTTCCCTTGGGCACCAACTGTCCTTCTGTCAGGAAATGTTCAAGATGGTCTGAAAGGCAGACTCTCACTTGGAATTTGAAGCCTGCTCTTCAGAGAACAGGGACCCCTCTAAATGTTCAAAACAGTGTAAAGGATTGAAGTCTCTTGACATACTCTCAATGGTCACAGTGCAAATGGCACTCATGAGAGCTTGAAACACAGACTGTCCCAGCTCCCAAAGAGAAGCCCAGCCTTGCTCTTTCTCTGTGCTGACAGACACACCTTAGGTCTCACTAATCCGAGGTTTGGAATTCTACCCTGACTTTCTGCTTTTTTTTCCTCTCCAATCCTACACCAGTTGCTCAGTCTGGCCTCCCCTGTAACCCTGCAGAAAACTTATCCAAGGAAATCAGCAGAAAAATTGGGACACCAGGCTTGGTGACACAGCTCTCACAAGGTCAGCTTTATTCCCTGCTCTCTTGCCATAGCACAGGACTCAGTGTCAGAGCCTCTGGAGAGAGGTGAAGAGCAGGGCTCGGTGGGGGTTTTGTCAGTGTAGGATCTGAACTAAAGGCACCAGGAAGCACCAAGTCTGCAGACAAAATCTCAACTCTTCTGATCTCCCTTCCTGCCACAGGCAGGCTCAGAGCAGCTGTCTCACACCTCTCTAAACCAATGGGGGCTCTCTCCTTACCAGGCTCCTCACGCTCTGGGGAACTGTTCCCACAGCTCTCGGTGCCACATGAAGCTTCTGCTGCTGCTGCTGCTGCCCTGTTCAGCTCATCCTCTCCTGAACACTCAGGGGCAACATTAATATTCCCCTTGAAAGACAAACAGAAAGAAAGAAATCCAAAGATGACTCACTACTTTCTTGGAATCATATCAGGGATACAGGAACTCTCCTTCTCCACTCCCAGAGGATGTGGAGCACAGGGGGGAACACTGCCCACACAGTTCACATGACAAGCATTTGAAACTCAGGATTTGGGTGGTCAAGATGAAACTGAAGGTTGTACAAAATGTCCCTTGAGGCAAAATGCAGAAAACCAGAAGACACCAAGTGAGAGGACGTGCCCTCATGTTCTCACCCTGGCTCATCCCACGGGCTGCAAGAAATCAGCCAGCAGAAAGCCAGGGGCCCTCCTTGTTGACAACACGGCTGTCAGCAAGGGCAGAGCTCGCTCCCAGCAATGCCCAGGGCTCTGTGCTGCAAACCCACATGAAAAGCACACATCTCATTTCTGCCTGGGAATCTTGCCACCCCCACCCGGCCGCTCACACAGTCCATCACCAGCTGGGGCTTTTTGGAGCTCTCTGCTACCGCCCTAGATGTATGACCCAGGCAAATATTTTGGCACCTAGGATATTTCCAGGATCACATCTTCCAGTGCCAAAAATCTGTAAATTTGGAGGGTAAAAAAAAACCAACCTAACCCATCTCTTCTGCAATAGCTCATCTGTCAGAATTGTAAAGATTCTAAAGATGGTTCTGAGCCTGCAATGTTTTCTTTTAATAAAATGCTTTTGAAAACTGCTGTGTGTGAGTTTACAGAAGACAAAAGAAATTCCACTTGAGAATAAAATATCAGTAAATCCAAAAAATCCCACTCCCCCCCTTGAGCCTGCCCTTTCTCAATCATGAATGTACTGCATCCAGTGGGGTCAGCACAGCAATAGAAAGAGAGGCATTCTTTGGCCAACATGTATAATTACTGCTAAAAGGTCTTTGCAACACTTCAGGCAAGTCTGGCAAGAGTTAGAGAAACAGGATTCCTCATCCAAAGATTGAATCTGTCAAACAAAAGGACAGAAAGCTGCAGCTCCAGCCCATCCCCAAATATGGCTCTGGGAGCACCCACACGCAGGGCACGGCTCACACAGCAGCAGCAGCAGCAGCTGCAGCCCAGCAATTGGAGAGACAGGGAACATTCTGAGTTGTGATCAGAAGCCAATGTTGTTGAGTATACAAGGTGTTTATAGAGGGTTTAACTTTCATGGCACTCACATAGGGTTCTAATTTTGGTAACTATGTCCCATCGGTTAACCCATTCTTCATGACATCCCATTGCCTGGCAACATTATCTTATCACAAAGTTTCACAATACATTTCTTGGTCACTTCTTGCCCAGGGAGCATTTATCCATGTCTGTCTCTCCCGTGGTTTCTGTTCTGTAAGGCCTAAGACACCAGGCCCCTTTATCAGTTCCATTGTACTCTCTGGTTTATTCACCATACTCTGTACCCGGTGTTGCAGTAACTTTGTCTTTGTCTGATTCTATCTCCTTTGCAAATAGTTCAAGTTATGAAAGGTAAAATTTGGAGTCTAAGTATTCCCACACTAGGTAAACACCATATCTGTGAGAAGAAATAAAATTATGAACATTCTCTTTCCCATTCTGTAGCCAAGGATTTGAAGAAATAGATGCTAAACTCAATGACTCATTACTTGCTTTCCTGGAATCTTTCTGCCAAGAATTCTCACTTTTATCAGCAATGGAAGTCTCAGATACAGACCCCAGGTAAATTGGTCAGAAAAGGACACATTTGTTTCTTTGGCTTTTACTAGTCACGATGCTGTGCTTAGACCATGTAACCTAAAACACTGGCAGGAACACCCTCTGCCACAAGGACAGTATAGAAATGAACAGGACAGGATTCATTCAGGAACCACCAGTTAGCTCCCAGATGATCAGGAACAGTTTGGGTCCTGCACGCCCACCACAGCTACATCACCTTAAGGAATACTGCTGGCACAGGTGTTGGAGGAAAAACTGTCTAAGCAGCAGAGATGAAAAGGTCAAGGCAGTGGCACGGCTGTGTGCAAATCAGAAAGGGAAAATTGTGTCTTCCTACACTGCAAGGAGATCTTACCTGCTAGCAGCAGGGCACACAGGAGAGTTTCCCCTGAAACACACACCAATGTATCACAGATATACTGAAAAGATGAATACTTTCAAAATGCTTATCAAAAATAAAGGAGTATAGACTGGTTCAATATTGCCCTTGTAGCCTGTAATACCAGGAGACTAGTTAAAAAAATGTATTCCCATAAAGCATATTTCACTTTCAAAACTGTCTGTTCTTTCACTTATAACTGCTAAGTATTCAGCAGCAGAAAAACAACGGAATTGCATTTTCAAAGTGGTAACAATTGTGATTCAAAATTTACAATGCCATGTAGGGAAAAAGAAAGATATGAAACAACAGTACTTCAAGTGATCAGGCCTGTACATTGACTTCTTCTCTTTACAAATTCTTTGTAAACTGGAAAGAAGTCATTCTTAGAAAAAAATATTAATCTAAAACAATATACTGCAATTTTAAGGATCTTCCTTCCTAAAAATAAATTAAAACCCTTTTCTGTTTTTCATTTTTAAACCAACTGTTGGCCCATAGACTGAAATGGAATATCCATTATTTACCTTGTGGTGTTTCCAACTGATACTAAATATTACAAGTAACATAGAAAGTTGGGGAAGAGTCATGATACAAGAGAAAGATGTTGCTTTTTAAGTTTCAGTGTCCTTAAAAAACAGCCAATAGTAATTTCTCATTCTTAGCCCCAGAGTGCTGTGGAAAAGTCAATGTAACCATAACTATACCACAGGTTTGGCTAAACATTTCGATGGACAATCCTCATTTTAACCAGCTGCTTCCTCATCTCCAGTAGGACACAGGGCCTGTATTCGTGTGTGTCTCATGACTTTACAAAGGAGGCCTTAAAAAAAGGCTTTTCTTGATGAAGCAGCATGTAGACAGACGTGAGGCAAATAAGGGTCAGGAAACATGGAGAAAGATGTCCCTTCATTTCTTAACTCCTGTCTTCTCCTTTTGGCCTATTCATTACAAATTTTGTTGTAATTCAGTTGCTAGGATAATTTCTGTGAGGTTTCTTATACTGTCTAAAGAAAGACAAACACCATCCCACTGAGGCAGAGCAATCCTAATTTAGGTTCTGTTTTAAGCTGTTTAAGATGAAATGGGAAGAGATTTTCTAGGTAGTTGGTTTTGGTTTTCCTGAGAAAGCCAGCACACAGAGGAAAAGGTGACAGGGCATCTTGGAAACACTCACTCCAAAAGACTGCTCCAGAATGTGATGAGACCAACAATCCTTGTGTCAGCACGTCACCCACAGGGCAGTGAGTGAAGGGACAGGGCTGGGCTGCTCACAAAGGGACCTGGAAGGAGGCAAGAGGAGGCAGCATCAGCCAGAACTCAGGACAAGCTGGATGGAAGGGAAATATCCACTCTGCCTGAGGGGTGAGCTTCTACCATATCACCAAATATACTCACAGGAGCCCTCATCGTTAAAGCAGGTAAAAACATTAAAAAGGGGCAGGAATTAAAAGAGATGGAAGAAATAGGTCTATTTTTTCCCTGCCCTGGAAACTGTTTCTAGTTCAAGAGACAATTTAAAATAAAAATAACTAGTGACACTAAGCAGAGCATTGCAAGATGACCTTTGCTGTTTTCCACAGATATGACGTGGTTCTGGGAGGGATTTCACATTGTAACTCTGCCCTGATTGTGGAAAAAAAGAGAATAAAGTATTACAGAGGAAAGAAGAATGGAAACCTCTTGATGAAGACAGCAGTGTGAGTTCACTATCACTGTAAGCCATTAATCCCTTAGGTAAAATAATATCCTTCAAGGTGGCAGGAGTTTAGCTTGGATGAAAATGCTGACAAAATTGCTGCCCCTTCCTGTCTCTGCCTCTATCTCCAAAGAAAGAGAAATGTGTGAAATCTGCTGAAGACAGGCAGAGACAGTGAGAAAGAACCAGACATTTGGCAGGAAAAGTGAAAAAAAGAATGTCTTCAATTCTCTCTTTTCATTTCCTCTTCTCCCATTTGACCTTATCTGCTTTCAAGTGGGGAACTCTGTTTGCAACCCCATCAAAATACTGAAGCTACCCAATGGAACATCTTTTTCCTCCCTTCAGCTCTGCAGAACACGGAGCGATTTCGCTTTCAGTGGACAGAGAGGAAGAGTTTCCCACGGGATTCCTCAGCTCCGAGCCCTTTCGGAAAGTTCCCGCGCTGGCCTTGATGCTTTGGGGTGACGCCGCGAGCCGAGGCGCAGGGATGGCTGCGGGAATGGGAGCAGGGCAGGGTTTGCAGCGGCCCCGCGCTCCCGGCCAGCCCCGGCCCCGCCCCGCCCGCGCTGGGCCCGCAGCCCCGGCTCTGCCGCGCTCGTGCCGCCGAGCCCGGCCCGCGCGGGGCCGCGAGCGGGGCCGAGCGCAGCGCCCCCCTCAGGCCGCGCGCCGCGGGCGTTGTGGCCGCACTCGGCGATCGGCGCCATGGCGGAGCTGCCGCTGCCCGCCGCGCTCAACGCCGGCGCCTTCCCCGCCAAGCTGTGGCGCCTGGCAAGCAGCCCCCGCGTCCGCTCCGTGCGCTGGGACAGCCGGGGCCAGGGGCTGCTCATCGACCGCTCCCTGCTGGAGCGGGAGCTGCTCAGCCCGGGCGGCGCCCACGGAGCGGGCGGCGAAGGGGCGGGGCCGGGCCCGGACTCCTTCCAAGCCACGCACTTCGGCAGCTTCGTGCGCCAGCTGAACCTCTACGGCTTCCACAAGGTGCCGGGCGATGCCGGCGGCTGGCTCCACTACACGAATGCCAACTTCGTGCGCGACCGCCCCGAGCTGCTGCTCCGCATCCAGCGCCTGACCAGGGCCAACAGGCAGCGGCTGGCGGCGGGGCTGGAGGTGCGCAGCCGGCAGCCCGGCCGCTTCCAGCAGCCGCACACGGAGCGGCCGCTGCCCGCCTGCTGTGCCGGGCAGCCCCCCAGAGCCGGTGAGACGGGCTGCGAGCTGCGGGCGCCAAGGGTGCCGTGGGCTGTGGCCGTGGGCAGGGGCCGGCACAGGGGCAGGAGCGGCGCCGGGGCTGGTGCTGCTCCGTGCCCGGCCCTGGGATGCTTGGGGAGCTCTCCGTGAGTGCGTGTGAGCCGAGGGCTCGGTCGTGGTCAGACCCAGCGGGAGGGAGCCTCCTGGTCCTTTGGAATAGAAGGGAAGAGACCTGGCAGTTGGGTTTCTGGCAGTTGCTTCCTGCCAAGGAATGGCAGCAGGACAGTTTCCCAAGACAGTTGAACCAACAGGGGAGAGTGAAGCAGGCAAGGAACTGTGTTGAATGGCCCCAGAAAATGTTTTTTTTTTTCTTTCATTACTTCTTTCTCACTCTGCTTGGGAGGATGGGAGATTTTATCTTCCCTGGCCGAAATAAGGTTGCTGCCGAAGGCCTTGCAAAGCCAATAGTGACCCAGCCTTCCCTTTGCTTCCTTTCTTCTTCCCTCACTGCTGCACAGCTCCCTCAGGCCAGAACCTCGCTGCTGCTGCTGCCTCACGGGAGGATTCAGAGCTGCATCCAGGCCCTTCCAATGGATGTGCAGGTGCTCAGGAGTCTGAGGCTTCCCCACCAGCTGCCAAGAAAGTCTGTGCCTCCTCTGGACTTTTTGGGGCTTCACCAGTGGAACCATCAAGGGAGCTCATCCGCAAATTTAATCTGCGCAAGCTCACCATTCCGCTGGTTCGCATCGACCCTGAAGCTGCCTGCAGGGCCCTTCGAGAGGGCAGCAGCTGCAAATCTTCAGAGCAGCCCAGCCCAGCCAATGACCCATCAGGTATGGAAAGAGTTTCTACCCTTGCTTTCCAAACAGATCCTGTTTAGTGACCCTTTGAAGTATCTTCCTGCAGTGCCCTGTCATGGTTAGATATGAAGTGAGAATCAGGTAGAAAGTGCCAAGTATCCTAGGAACAGGGACCATGAAAACTGATTCTCTGTCTGTTATTGTTGTTCTTGCTGCAGATTTGGAGGACGTTCTGGGCATTTTCCAGACAGCCTCTCTGTAAAGGTAGAAGGGCGAAGTAAAAACTATTTCTTGAGAAGTGGTCAGTGTTGGCTGAACTCCCCTCTTTCTTTGAGTGAATCCAAACAAGGTTGGGGATAGGATGCAGCAGCTGTTTAAGACTGTCTGCCCTGAAAATCAAGCTGTACTGTTCAATTGAGCTCTGGGCGTCCACAGGACAGCTCCAGCTGCAGAATTCGGCCTCACTCACAAGGTGCTTTTTAAAATAATCTCACAGTTTGATTTCAGTGTTTGTGCCTGAAGATCTGGGCTCTCCCTGGGTGAATCCACTTGCTGTGGCCTTTTGTGATGAGGAACCCAAGCAGCCGAATCCAAAAGCTGATGGGGAGATAGGAAAGGCTGTGATTCTAAAGTTTTTGTGTCCCTTTGGAGCGGGGGAGATAAGACCTGGCAGTTGGGTTTCTGACAGTTGCTTCCTGCCAAGGAATGGCAGCAGGACAGTTTTCCCAGATGGATGAACAAATGGGGGGAACTCAGCAAGCAAGGAATTGGTTGTTGCAAAGCCCAGAACATGTGTGGATTTTTTCCTTTGTACGCCTTCTTTGAAGGATTGGAGCTTTTGTTTTTCCTAACAGAGGGACAGTTGCTGCCAAGGGAAACACACACAAAGCCCAATAGTGACCCAGCCTTCCCTTTGCTTCCTTTCTTCTTCCCTCACTGCTGCACAGCTCCCTCAGGCCAGAACCTCGCTGCTGCTGCTGCTGCTGCCTCACGGGAGGATTCAGAGCTGCGTCCAGGCCCTTCCAGGGGATGTGCAGGTGCTCAGGAGTCTGAGGCTTCCCCACCAGCTGCCAAGAAAGTCTGTGCCTCCTCTGGACTTTCTGGGGCTTCACCAGTGGAACCATCAAGGGAGCTCATCCGCAAATTTAATCTGCGCAAGCTCACCATTCCGCTGGTTCGCATCGACCCTGAAGCTGCCTGCAGGGCCCTTCGAGAGGGCAGCAGCTGCAAATCTTCAGAGCAGCCCAGCCCAGCCAATGACCCATCAGGTATGGAAAGAGTTTCTACCCTTGCTTTCCAAACAGATCCTGTTTAGTGACCCTTTGAAGTATCTTCCTGCAGTGCCCTGTCATGGTTAGATATGAAGTGAGAATCAGGTAGAAAGTGCCAAGTATCCTAGGAACAGGGACCATGAAAACTGATTCTCTGTCTGTTATTGTTGTTCTTGCTGCAGATTTGGAGGATGTTCTGGGCATTTTCCAGACAGGCTGTCTTTAAAGGTAGAAGGGTGAAGTGAAAATTATTGCCTGACAAGTGGTCAGTGTTGGCTGAACTCCCCTCTTTCTTTGAGTGAATCCAAACAAGGATGGGGATAGGATGCAGCAGCTGTTTAAGACTGTCTGCCCTGAAAATCAAGCTGTGCCATTGAAATCTCAGCTGGGTTCCCAGAACAGCTCCAGCTGCAGAATTCGGCCTCACTCATAAGGTTGCTTTCTTTAATAAACTCACAGTTTGATTTCACTGTGTGTGCCTGAAGATCTGGGCTCTCCCTGGGTGAATCCACTTTCTGTGGCCATTTGTGATGAGAAACCTAAGCAGCTGAATCCAAAAGCTGATGGGGAGATAGGAAAGGCTGTGATTCTAAAGTTTTTATTCCCTTTGGAGCAGAGGAGATAAGACCTGGCAGTTGGGTTTCTGACAGTTGCTTCCTGCCAAGGAATGGCAGCAGGACAGTTTCCCAAGACAGTTGAACCAACAGCGGAGAGTTAAGCAGGCAGGGAACTGGGTGTGGAATAGCCCTAGAATGTGTTTTTTTCTTCCATTATTTCTTTCTCACTCTGCTTGGGAGAATGGGAGCTTTTCCCTGGCAGAAGTGCAGTTGCTGCCAAAGGCCATGCAAAGCCCAATAGTGACCCAGCCTTCCCTTTGCTTCCTTTCTTCTTCCCTCACTGCTGCACAGCTCCCTCAGGCCAGAACCTCGCTGCTGCTGCTGCTGCTGCCTCACAGGAGGATTCAGAGCTGCATCCAGGCCCTTCCAGGGGATGTGCAGGTGCTCAGGAGTCTGAGGCTTCCTCACCAGCTGCCAAGAAAGTCTGTGCCTCCTCTGGACTTTCTGGGGCTTCACCAGTGGAACCATCAAGGGAGCTCATCCGCAAATTTAATCTGCGCAAGCTCACCATTCCGCTGGTTCGCATCGACCCTGAAGCTGCCTGCAGGGCCCTTCGAGAGGGCAGCAGCTGCAAATCTTCAGAGCAGCCCAGCCCAGCCAACAGTGCTGCCTCACCTGGGGATTCAGGGGTACCTCCAGGCCCCTCCAGGATGAATGCAGCTGCTCAAGTGTGTGAGGCTTCCCCAGAACCTCCTGAGGAAGAGTTTGTCACCTCTGGACCTCTTGGGGCTTCATCAGTGGAGCCAGGCACAGACACATTTCAATTCCAGCCTGAGCCTGTCATTCCACGAGGTCCCGTGAACCACCAAAGCACTTTGGTGACAGTTCCAGAGAGCAGCAGCTGCACATTTCCTGAGCAGCACTTGCCATCCTACTGGCCATCAGGTAGGGGAAGAGTTTCTATCCTTGCTTTTCAGAACAATCATGAAAATTGACTGAAATATTTTCCTGCTGTGCTCTGTCATGGGTTGATCTCAAGTGCAAGTCAGGTAGAAATGTCAAGTGTGCTAGGAAATACAACCATGACAACAAAATTAATCTCAATCTGCTTTTTCTGTCCTTGCTGCCGTTTTGGAGTGGGTTCTTTGCATTTTCCAGACAGCCTCTCTGTAGGGGTGCAAGGGCAAGGCAAATAACCTTTGTCCACGACTGGTCAGTGTCAGGTAAACTCTTTTTTGGAATGAAGTCAAACTAGGACCCTGATGGGATATTGAGAGTTTGCAGGTTGTCTCTCCTTCAGATAATGTTATTAAAATTCCATGAGCTCTGTGCATCCCTGGAGCAGCTGCAGCTATAGAATTCAGCCTCACCCACAAGGATACTTTTTAGAAGAAACTCACAGTTTAAGTCTAGGATGTGTGTCTGGAGGTGTGGGCTCTTCCTGGGTGAATCCGCTTTCTGTGGTCTGTTATTATGAGAAACTGCAAAGCCACCAACTCCAAAAGCTGATGGGGAGATAGAAAAGGCAGTGATTATAAAGTGCTTTTGTGTATATGTAGATCAATTTTAAAATCCATCCTTTCATATACTTACACATAATTTAGAAGAAAGATTTTTAAGAGGGAGAACTCACTCTCCCAATTCCCTGTGAAGTTTGAGTACATTTCTGGAATTGAGGTTGCTGTGTGCTTCCTGTGGTGTTTGATCCAAGGCAGCATAGAGCTCCGTGTCCCAAAGCCACATTCTGGAGCCTGACCAATGTGTTTGAACTCTTGCAGCCACTCCAGGCACTTCAGCCCCCAGTGCTCCAGCTGGCTATGCTGGTTATGCACCATGGAGAGCCCCCAGGTGGCTCTGGGATACTCCTGGGCAAGAGGAATTGCCTCCCCTGGATCTGGACATGGTGCTTGAGACACTGGAGGAGATGCTTTCGTCCTCCCCGCCTGAAAGGTCTCCCTCTGCTCAGGTAACTCTGCTGAACAGGGATGAAAGGGACTGACTGGGAGCTTTTACAAGTTGTTACTTGGCTGAGAAGCAAAGGCTTCTTGAATTCAGTTGTGAATGGACAGGGAAGGATTTTCTTGGTAAAGTAAGGTTTCTAAAAGAAGAGGAATGAGAAAATCACTCCCCTGAGTGAGGATGAGAGGTGTGAGCCTGTGTTGGCCAAGTTTGAGTGCTCCTTTTCCTGGGAAGAATTCCTCCTGTGGGGCCATTTGTGATGAGGAAGTGAAAGCTTTGTGCATTCTACCAGTCTTTGTTTGATGGGAAAGAAGAGAAGAGTGTTTGGAGAATGGCACTGAAGGCAAAGTGTCCCATGCAGGGAGGGGCATGTGAGAGGTGCCTCTGTTGCAGCAGCTGATGTGGGCTCTGCCTCTTTTGTGTTGGAAGGCCAAGGCAAAGCAAGGGCTGGGCTGCAGCTGCTGCTGCTGTGTGAGCCCTGCCGTGTGTGTAGGTGCTCCCAGAGCCATGTTTGGGGATGGGCTGGAGCTGCAGCTTTCTTGTCCTCTCAGTAAGGTGGTGCCTGCAGTCCAGTTTCTATCTGGGAAATCCTTAGCTGGGCAAAATGCCCAGTCTTGCTCTCCATGTTCCAGAGCTCAATCACCTTGCTGTTGGGCATCTGTATGGGAAGAGATGTGTGTTCCCATGCAGTCTCTGCAAAGCTGCAGCCTGGATGAGACTGTTCTGCACAGGGCTGTGGAGGGAGGAGCACCTCCCTGATCCAGGAACTGGCAGGACTCCTTCCTTAGCAGGCATCCATGTGTTCAGTGTCACCCCCACATTCAGCATTGTCAGCTTTGACAGCTTTTGGACCATGTTGGAGGAGTCAAATCTGTTTGACTTTTGAAGGTGTTTGTGGCCCAGATTTCTTGTTAGGAACAAGAGATTAGGTATGTGAGCCACGGAGTTGTTGGACCAGATGTATTGTGTGGCTGGTGAGAAGGGTTTATTTCTTTCTGTTTCTCTTTCAAGGGGAATATTAATGTTGCCTCTGAGCCTTCAGAAGGGGAGCCTGTGAACAACACTGCAGCAGAGGGAGGTTTGCCTGGCACTGAGAGCTCTGGGAACAGTTCCCAGCAACCTGAGGAGCTTGGTAAGGAGAGAGCCCCCATTGGTTTAGAGAGATGTGAGAGGGCTGCTCTGAGCCTGCCTCTGACAGGCAGGGAGATCAGAAGAGTTGAGTTCTTGTCTGCAGGGTTGGTGTTTCCCATGCCTTTAGTTCAAATCTTGCACTGAGACAACCTCCCCAAGCCCTGCCCTCCTCGCTTCTCCAGAGGCTCTGACACTGAGTCCTCTGGTGTGGCAAGAGAGCCAGGAATAAACCTGACCTTATGGGATTTGTGTCACCAAGCTGGGTATCCCAATTTGAATTCATAACTCAGCTCACAGCACCCTTCAGTCTCAGCCATTTCAGTGAGGAATGAGGTCTCTCTGTCAGCACAGAGAAAGAGCAAGGCTGTGCTTCTTTGTGGGAGCTGGGACTGTGTGTTTCAAGCTCTCATGGGAGCCATTTGTACTGTGAGTGCTGTGAGTTTATTGGGAAACTTCAGAAGTTGAGAAGTTTTGAAAACTTGGAAGGATTCCAGCTCTTTAAAGAGCAGGCCTGAAATTCCCAATTGAGAGTCTGCCTTCCAGGCTATCTCTTACAGTCTTTGACAGAAGGACAGTAACTTCCAAAGGGAAAGATGGACAGAGGCCAATATTGACTGGGTGTTCCCTTTGCTTCCCAGATATCCATCTGATCTACCTTGCCAGGAGGGCTGCCCTGCGTGCCAGGGAGAAACCGGGGGAGAGCCTGTGACCATCGGGCAGGTGGAACCCCTCTGTTTATAGATACATTTATAGACTTCTATAGTTATATGTAGTTACTTTTATAGATTTTCAGATTTGCATATATATATGTATAGGGTAATATTAATATATATATGTTATTATTTTTATTAGTAGTAATGCATTTTAATAACTATTAATTAAATATTTATATTTATATTTATATTTATATTTATATTTATATTTATATTTATACATATTTCTTTAGTTAAAGGTAAACAGAATTTAGATCCACAGATTGAGCTGTGTAGGGCTAGGGTGCATTTTTAAGGTGTTTCCCCTCTCTGATTCCTTTTCCATCTCTTGTTTGTCCCCTGTGCCCCTCTGTCCCCTGTTGCTGTGCTGGTCCGAGCTGGGGCCGGGCCGGGCGGAGCAGCAGTTCCAGCCCCGGGTGTCCCTGGAGCGGTGGCAGCTGCCGCTGGCCCCAGGCAGAGTCCCCTGAGGAGCTGCTGAGGGACGGTGAGACTGAGGGGCTGAGGGGCTGAGGGGGCGCTGGCACTGAAGGGACGGTGACCTTGAGGTGCTGCTGGGGCTGAGGGTGTGGGGCAGCAGAGGGCAATGGTGGCACTGAGGGGACAGGGAAGTGGCACAGGCTGAGGGGGTGACGGGTCTGAGGGGATGGGATGGGTCAGAAGGGACTGAGGGGGGTGAGAGGACTGTGGGGTCTGAAGAAACTGAAGGGGACTCGGGGTTTGCCGAGAGCATGGCGGGGCTGAGGGGATGGAGGGGCCAGCAGGGAGCACAGAGGGGTCCGGGACTGCAGCTCTGCCAGGCATGGAACCAATTCCTGAGGCTCCGTTTTTGCCACAGCTGCAGTGAAGACATTGAAGACAGCAGGAGGAGTGACAGGAGCCAGCAGGGAGAAGCCAAAGGCCCCGAGCAAGAGCAGTGAGCAGGAGCTGCTGCTGGCACAGAGGCTGGTGAGGCCCCAGGGCCGGTGGGGCAGGGTGGGGTGAGGGTGCCGTGGGCTGTGGCCGTGGGCAGTGCCCGGCACAGGGGCAGGAGCGGCCCTGCCCGTGCTGGGGCTGCTCGGCGCAGCTGCCCCGGCCGGCACAGGGGCTGTCCTGGGGCAAGGCAGCTGTGCCGGCAGGGCCCGGGAGCTGTGCCGGCTGTGCCGGGGCTGCGGGACAGTCCCGCCGCGCTGCGCTCGCCACACCCTGGCCCCTCGGCCTGCTGCTGCTTTCCAGCAATCCTGGAGGGGCTCTGAGATTTTCTCTTCCCTGATGGAAGTGCAGGTGCTGCCAAGGGAAAGGCCCTGCTCCTGACTCAGTGTTCTCTTTGCTTCCCAGATGTCCCATCTGCTGTTCTTGTCCGGGAGAACTGCTCTGCAGGGGAGGAAGAGTCAGAGGGAGAGGATTTTGAAGATTGGGCTGCTGGAATGCAATTTTCTGCTTAGGGTTCTCTTTAAAGATACAGTGACTTGCACATAGAGAGGGATAATTAGATGGATATTTGTATATCTGTGTATATACCCATGTATACCTATGTATATCCATGTGGGTTGTTAACTTGTGTAGGAATATTTCCATATATCTGTTATATTTATGGATGTGCTGTGTATATATGTGTATATATTCATATCTGTGTGTAATTCCATATATGTGTATATATATCTAAGTATTTATGTATTTTGTTTTATCTGACTTTAGTTCTATTTTCTGTGTTTTCAGTTTTGTAGGTATCTATTTGTGTTGATGAAGTTATAGGTATATGACTCTTTAAGTAGGTGTATTGGTATCTGCATAGGTATATATGTTCTGTTTTTATATTTTCTATGTATATTGATCTATTTCTATGTATAATTACATTTACATATGTTTGGAGATGTATAGATGTATATTTATATTGATGCAATTGGGTGGATATTTAGATTGGTACAGTGTTACTTATATATTGATAGGTTTCATTTCTATATTACATCTGGTATGCAATATGTAATGTTTAATCTATATTTACACCTATAGATTGTTTTATATGTATTTATATATATTTGCATATATATGTATTTAATTCTATTTAAGCATGTATGAAGTAGTATAGTTGTATAACTTTGTTGAGTTCTTAGTGTAGGGCTATTTAGAGAGGGAATGC
Organism: Erithacus rubecula; assembly: GCF_903797595.1. Classification (NCBI taxonomy): domain Eukaryota; kingdom Metazoa; phylum Chordata; class Aves; order Passeriformes; family Muscicapidae; genus Erithacus; species Erithacus rubecula. The sequence goes on along the minus strand of NW_027636141.1, from coordinate 197,606 downwards.
ATATTTTTTGTGTTTCTGCATGGGCTGTACGTCCTCATGTAATAAATTAAGTTGCTAAACATCTAATTGATCTTTGTGTATAGTGAGTTGTTACAGATTTTGACAATAAATTAAGTTTCTGTTAAATGAAGTTGATATTTAGAATTTTCATACTCATGTAATAAATTCCTTTTTTTAACCTTAACTGAGATTTGTATAGTTCTGTATTGTCCGCACAGGTGCAGCAATTGGTAATAAATGACATTTTTCAATTGAAATGGATTCTCGGGCATTTGTCCACCAGCAGTGGGGCTGTAACAATCTGCAAGAAATGACACTTGCCAGCTGAGCTGGGTGTTGAGTGCTTTGTGCTCTCCAAAGCAATGAGCAGGTGTAAAGGTGATGATGCTGGGGCATTTTGGCCATGGAAATCTCCAGCCATGCCCAGCCCGTGCCCCACGTGCACTCAGGCTGGGCAAGGAAAGCGCAGATTTGGGATGGCAGCAGAGCCACACGTTCCCTGAGAACTGCCAGGCAAAGCCAGCTGAGAAAACTCCGGGACTCCAGTGAGCGTAGAACTCCTGCTCTGTGGATTTCTGATCATTCAATTAATGTTTGGTTCTTTATGTACAAACATCCATATATACACATATACAGAAATAGATGTGGGCAGTACTTGGTGACCTGGAATATGCTTGATTGTGGGAACTGAAAAGGATATTTCTATCTTTATCTTTATATAGTCATGAGAGCTGTGCCATTCTGTAGCCATCTGTGAACTGAAATTGGTCATCATATATAAGCAGGGCAGTTGTAACAATTTGTGACAAATTTCCCTTTGAAACTGACACTGCCTTTGGGGCACTTCTCATTTCCATGATGAGCAACCATATCAATGTTTGACTGTATTTTTTCACTGATCCTTAAGCTTTGGTGAGTGTGAGACCGGCTGTGGCACCCACTTCCTCACAGTGGTAATAGAACCTGAGTGAGGTTATTTGTCTGTGAGTTGGGGTCCATCTCTAGAACCCCCTCAGGCAGCACCCTGGCTGGGGAGGGAGGGGAAAAAATGTAAAAGGATTATGATACACTCTTTTCACACATATTTGCACTGCAGCCTAAATTTAGTATGGAAAATAATAGATTTTCTTTAGTCATTCAGTGTGGAGTAAAGTGGTGTAGGAATAGCCACAAACAGCTGTAGGAACAGCTCATTCTTGGTCTTAATAAGACATGGGGTGCAAGAAAGCACCACAATCTCAATGATTCACCTCTGAGGTAAAACCGAAATATATCATTGTATAAAACTACCTGGTGATGGAAATAACCAATGGGCTGGGGCTGAAGTCTGGGAGTCAAACACTTGGGGAAAGAGACCTGGCAAAGCCAGTCCAAGGTGCAGGCAGGCACTGGGCTCAAGGCAAGAGGGAGCTTGTAGTGCCATCACTGGAAGGGACTGCAGGCAGAGGAGCTGCCGGCGGCAGGGAGCAGCTCCTGCTGGCACTGCAAGGGAAGGACTGGCAGCAGGCAGGAGGAGCGGGCACATTGCTGATGGACAACGGAGCTGCTCCTGAGCCACCAACGGGACCCCTCCTGGAACTGCAGCTACAGCTCAGCTCCCTGTCCTGCAGGCTCTGCTTGGCTTTTGGAGCTCCAACCCACTGCGGAGAGCAGGCCTGATTATAAATGATACCAATTCTAAGACTTCAGAACTCGTTGCCCCACTGCTAATACTGGTTTTTGAGTTTCTTAGACTGTCTCTGCATTAAGTACCCTCTGTGTCTCCAAAGGTAGTGCTCAGCATCTTAAACCATGCATTCTCTCCTTTAGCAGATTTATAGAACATTCCTTCTTCTCTGTGAAGAAAGGGTAGACTTAAAAAAGGATAGATGTTTTATGACAGCATGGCTCCATAGAAGTTTATTTCAAATTATTTTCTAAAGTATCTATGGTATAAAGACACTTTGCTAAAACAATTAAGGGTTAGAATTGCAGGGCTGGTTTAAAATTTAATCCAAATTGTATTTCATTCTGTGCAATATTTCCTTTAAATTTGATTAATGTCCAGGAATCAAAACCTAGATTTCTCTTTTGTTCTCTGTTTTTGTTTTTTTTTTTTTTGCTAGTAAACAAGGCATGTGTATGCTTTTGATTTTTATGTCAGTTATCCACTGGACTCATTGATACCATGGAACTTCTTTATCATTTACAACTCCCTATGGTTTTTAGGAACAGAATGCTTAAAGGAAGGGAAGAGACCAAACCTTTTAAAGCAATGAAATGATAGTTACTTCACATCACTTTGTAAACCCTTGTTTAAATACACTGTTATCTAAAAACAATGTATATATCTACAGGTATGAAATATCAGCTGAATAAATGTTCATACACAAACAAATTCTCATCGACATTTTTTGCTAGCCTCATGTTTTGTTCTTTCTTAGTCAAATCAGGAAGAGAAATATTACTGTTCTTTCAAAAATTAATTGGCTAAGAAATTGATAAGTTTGATGATGTTTGGTTTAGGACATACAAACGATAATTTTAACTGTTGTAGAAGAAAAAAAATTGACATGTCATTTGTGGTAAACAACCAATATTATTAAGAGAAGGGTTGCACAAAGTATCTGTGGGATATTGTATAGCAGTTAATGTGAAGATCTCATAAAGGATGGAGATAAGAGACACTGAGCCTGAAGATGAAAAAACAATTTGATAACAAGAAAAAGAGCTTATCTAGCCCAACTTAATTATACTTAAAATGTGTTTTATATGAATTAGATTTATAGTGATTGAAAGTTCAGCACTTCTTTTATGTTGCTAAATAATTAAAGCTGATCATTTTAATTTCAGCCACAGATTTAAAAGATAAACACATTGCTACAGCTTGCAGTATTGAACCAGTAGCACTTGATTTGTCACTGGAGTATCAGAAAGTGTTGTGAATGACAAATTGCCATTGTAAGGTATTCCCAGGAGCAATTGAACATTGCAGGTAAACATAGGTCTGATTGGCATTCTGCTGCTGTCTGAGAGCAAACCAAATCTCTGAAATATCCATGGTTATAAAGCAGAAAATAGGCAGTAGAAAATAACTGATTAACAGTAACTGTAAGAAATCATAAAATGATAATTAATCCACATGATGCACAATGGAAAACACAATTGGCAATGTCACCGTATTCTGTTTTGAAAGGCAGAAAAAGTCAGTGTATGATGTAGTTGATTATTGTATTCATTCATCTGGGAGTTGCTGAGGCAGCAGCAATGTAGTACAATATTGAAAATTTGTTGTTGTTTAGACCCCATTATAAAATCTCTTGATTATCCATGTACAGCATGATTTATTCTATCAGCTAATATTTATGTTCTTGGTAATAGGACTGTGCAGCCATGGATTGTAAGAGACATTTTAGATGATAGACTTTATGGATTCCACCTAGGAAAAGTAATAATAAAAAAATCTTTCTTCTTCTTCACATCTATTATTTTAGGCCATTTAACCCTGAATTAATTTTACTTCAATTTTTGTCTTTGCCCTTCTGGGCTACTCCCAGATTGTATATAAAGAATTGTCAGGTCTGTGATAATCAGATATCTAGAATTTAGTTCTGTGGTCTCAGCACAGCTGTTTTAAATGGAAAATGTCCATAAAGAACCTGCGGGTATGACACAAGAGCTGCAGAACAAGCATGCCCTTTTGGACATGCAAATAAAAAATGGCATCTACCTTTAAAAATGCTACCAAATGCTCTTAGGCAGCTACATAAATTTTCTCTAGTAGGACTTCATGTTCTCTGCACTCCTTATTTCCCCAAGTAAAATGAGGTGTATTAGAGTCAGATAGTTATTAATTTAGGGCTGTATTGTAGTGTCCCAAGTACCTGTGCCTCCAGGGGAGCTGGGTGTCCAAACTGCCTGTAGGGCTGCTGGAGATCTCATCCTTGGTTCAAGTGCCTTAAAGTGGGCATCCTGTGGGATCTGTTGTGCCTCATTTGCTGCTCCAGAAGGAAATGGGTCTCCCATTGACACCTGCACCCCTGCAGACATGGGCTGCAGGGCAGGTGTCTTGGCTACAGGAGATGAGCTGCTGAGCTTGAGGTTGAGATAAGTTGCTCATCTTGTTTATATGTATATATATATGTGTGTGTGTGTGTGTGTGTGTACATGTACATGTGTATATATATATATATATATATATACATATAAATCTAGATAAGCTCTGAGGCATAAGGGGCTGCAGGCGATGTTGGGAGCTGCAGAGGAGCTCAGCTGGCACTTGTGCTGTGAACTCCCAGGATAAATCCACGAAGGTTTGTTGAGGTTCCATTGGTGGGAACACAGCTTTATTTGAGAAAAGAGAGACTGAATACAAAGGATATACTGATCAGTTTAATGTTTTCTCTTGGATCTTTTCTCAAAGCAATGCAGTTTCAACCCACTGCAGTCAGCAAGAATCCTTCCACCAACCTGAACAAACTGCTGCTTTGTCGACAGCTGCGGTTTTGCCATTCTTGTGAGGCAATCCTCTTTCCTCCCACTGCTGCCTATGTTCTGAAGTTTTCCTTATTATTTTCTTTATTTGTTCAAGCATGTTTTATTTCACATAAATTACAAACCAACACAAATTATTTTATAACATATATTACAGTCCCTCCCCTTCCATATAAACACATTAATTCATGTTCCCTTCCCATCCTCCTGGAGGAGGAGCCCATCCCTGGGACACTGTTTCACCTGCAGCCCCTTTGCATTTTGCCTGCAGGAGCTGCTTGGCAGAGCAGCGCTGCGCCTCGTCTGCCTGCAGGCAGCAGCTCAGCAAGTCCCGCAGCAAAGGCGAGAAGAGCTCGGGCCGCCGCAGCTTTGGGGTCTTTTCTGAGGCTGTCAGGTGCCGAGCCTGGAGAAAAGGAAATGCGAGGCTTGGCCTGCTTCTTTCACATCTGTAACTGCTCTCCCAGATGCCATTGTTTGGCCTCCACTCTGCACTGGCAGTTTCTGCCCTGGCAGAGAGGCAGAGATGACTTTCCTATACCAACACAACACCCAAACCCCAAAGCAGCTGCAGCTTTTCCATCATCCAGGGGATCTCACCTTGGCAGCTGATTTCGTTGACTGTCCTAAACAGTGGAAACTACATCAGCAAAAGCACATTTTATTGCTCTGAGGATTCACACCAGCTTGACAAGCTATTTGGGAGTTTGCTCTATCTATACTATTTCCAATGATGAAAGGAATCTCTACAGTTCTTCTTGGTCCCTTTAGCACAGGTTCTACTAAAAAAAAAAATCAAGATTTTTTTCTTTTCTTGACGAAGATGCAGATGCAGAATTAATCTAAAATAGACAGAAATAACAACGGGAAGAGGCCCAGGAGACTCCATGAAAACGCCTGCCACAATAGTAACAGCCCGGTGCTGTTACTGAAATAAATGGTGACTTTGTTACTTTCCTCTTCAAGCCACAGCAAAATTTCCTTCACTTCTCCCGCACAGCCAGAGGTTACAAAGGGGGTTTTGTCCTGTCCCTCTGCAGCTGAGCTCAGCCACTGGACATGGTGGGGAGCTGAAATCCTCCCTGTCATTAGAACTGTGCAAGCCAGGGATGGCCCAGCTCCTGCAGTAAAGGAACACAGCACTGGCATCAACCACAGCCCTTGGATCCCAGCCACAGGCACCTGACTGCAGCTCATCAACTTGTTCAAGTACCAAGAAACAGCCAGGGGTCTGGTGTGCAATTCTAGCTGCAGTCGGAGAAAAGCACATCCTAAACTTATCCAGGCAACCCAGAGATATGACAGAACAATGAACACATGACTGGAAAGCCTCAAAGTTTTGAAGACACAAAGGATTTGGAAAAGATGCTACAGTATGCAGGAAAATTGATGTGCTGTGGTTATTAAAGGAAAAAGAAAGCAGAAATGCTTGAGGATTCATTTTTTCCTCTTCCTCTCCCTCTCCCTCTCCTTCTCCCTCTCCCTCTCTCTCTCCCTCTTCCTCTCCCTCTCCTTTTCTCCCACTCCTTGTTCTTGTTATTTTTTATTTTTCTTTAGCATTTTCTTTTTCTACTTGTTTTTGTAATTGTTCTTTTCCTGCTTGTATTTTTTTCCTTTCCTTCTTACTTTTTGTTTGATTTTTATTATTTTTGTCCTTTCCCTTTATATTTTCTGTTCTTGTTCTGCTTCTTGTTCTTGTTCTGCTTCTTTTTCTCCTTTTTTAATTTTCTGTTTTCTTTTTTCATCTTCTTCTTTGTCTTATTTTTGTTTTTATTTTTCTCATTCTTCTTTTTTATCTGCTTCTTTTAATTTTTCATGGTTTTCCCCTTTTTCACCTTAGTTCTCTTTATCTTATTCTTTTTCTGCTTATTTTTTCACTTCTTTTTTTCTTTTTCCTTTTCCTTTTCTCTTTTTCTTTTTTCTTTTTCTTTTTCTTTTTTTTTTTTTTTTTTTTTTTTTTTTTCTTTTTCTTTTTCTTTTCCTTTTTCTTTTCAATTTTCTTTCCCATTTTCGTTTTCTTTTTCTTCTCCATTTTCTTTTTCTTTTTCTATTTCTTTCTTTTTAATTTACTTTTTTCCTTTTTTATTTTTTCTCATATTTTTCTTTTTATTTTCTATTTCTGCTTTTTAGTTCTTTCCTTTTCTCTTTCTCTTTTGTTCTTTTTCTTTTCTTCTTTTTCTTTTTTCTTTTTCTTTGCATTTTTCTCTTTTTTTTCTTTTTCTGATTTTTTTTGTTTGTCTTTTTCTACATTTTTCTTGTTTTTCATTTTCCTTTTTGTTTTCTTTTTCAGTTTTTCTTTCTTTTTTTGGTTTTCTTTTTCTTTTTCTTCTGCATTTTCTTTTTTCTATTTTTTCTTTATTTTTTGCTTCTATTTTTTTTTCTTGGTTTTGCTCACATTCTTTTTCTTTTTCTTGTTCTTTTTATGTTTCTATTTCTGTTTATTTCTTTTTTTCTTTTTTATTATCTTTTTGTTCTTCTTTTTTCTTTTTCTTTTCCTGCTTCTTTTTCCCTTTTCTTTTCCTCTTTTCTATTTTATTTCTTATCTTTTTTTTTTCTTGTTTTTGTCTCTGTATCTTCCCCTTCTTTTTTTTTTCTTTTTCTTTCCAGTTTTCTCATATTACTCCTATTCTTTTATATTTTGCTTAAGGCCTTTTACTTTCAAAATTATTATAATTTGTAGGATGGGTCTTTACATTTTTTATTTCCAGACTTGCTCCTCTCTTTTTTATCACAAACCTGTCTTTTCTAACCAAGACAATCATCCAGAATTTCAAGGTGTGCATCTTGTTCTTAGCAATTGTTCTTACAATATTGTGTTCAAGGACTTGCAGCTTTTCCCCAACTCTCTCATGTCACCACAGCTGGAGGCCTGCGGTCATTTTGCTCCTCTTTGGCCTCATCTCCAGGAGCATTGGGAGCCAGAGGAGAGTCTGCTGTTGGTTCTGGGCCCTGTGAACAGAGAGAAGTAGGAGGGATGAGCCATTACCTATCATTTGTGACCTTATTTCTATTCAGCTCTGTTTCTACAACCAGCTCTACTAAGTATGAATCATAAAGTTTGATAGCAATGGGATTCTAAGTCACTCTGACTAATTTAAAAAGGTTCAATTCAACAGAACTGGAAATTCCTCTGAATTAGATATTCCACCCTGGCTACTATAAAAAATCAGCATTCTCTCTGCAAAACTGGGCTTTTAGCTCCCTAAAAGCTCTGAAATGGAAAAATTAGGAAATAGCCAGCAATGCCTTTACTATTGCTGCTGCAATAGAAATGGAAATGGATTTTCTTTCGGACTACCCAGCTCAGTTCAAGCTCACAGCTCCACTATTCTTAAACACCAGGAACATCAAATGTTCCTTTCTCACTCACCTTAGGATTGGCACCTCTGAATACCTGGCTCAGGTGACCTGCAGAGGGTAAGAGAAAGTGAACCAGATTCCTTGAGAAAACTGCCTGGGCTGCTGAATCCCACAGAACAGGTCAACCCAAACAGAAAGCATTTTCCATTTCACAACATCCCTCCAGGAGACACAGATCTTTCACACAGCCAGAAAGAGAACAGGACAATATTCTTTGTTGTGCCTACACTTTGGCCTGTTTTGCCAATAATTGAATACAAACTTGATGAAGAAAACGCAAAACATACTGTTAACACTCAATGCTCCTGTCCAACAGATAAAGAAGCTTTTGTTCTTTCTCATGTACATTTTTTTCACAATAAGTCGTATACAGTAACTCCCATTAAGCTGCTGAAAAGAGTGGCTCAGAAAAACTTCCTCAAAATCCTCCTAAGCTATTGCAGTTCTATTGTGAAACAGCTCAGGAGCAGCTCCAGGGTTCAGGAGCAGACACTCGCTGCTTTGGAGTTTGCACTTCATTGTAAAGGGAATCATTATTTTAGCACTCAGTAAAAGGTCAAGTTAGGCAGTCAAATCCTTTCATGACACAATTTAGAATAAAAGTAGCACAAACTCCCCTGCTGGGCCAGCCCTGCCTTTCAAGGCAATCAAGAGTAACTCCAAGAGTCCCTCAAGCACCAACAGCCTGTGCCCTAGCTGAGCACTCAGATGGGACCAAAGCAAAGGAAATTAGAGCAAGGAAATGGCCCAAAGCATTGCACAGAACTAGGAGAGAAGGCACTGTTGGCACAACAGCTGAAATAATTCCTCACAAAAGTCTCCATATATTTGCACATTTATTGAATGTTCCCAGGGCTGCTCTGTATGTACATCTCTACCTCTGCCTTTATTCCTACCTGGCAGCAGGATTTGCCCACCAACAGGAGCTGCTCCAAGCTGGGACCGTGACTGGCGGTGCTGATTCCCAGAGAATTCTGTCTCCCGGGTGCAGCCGAGGCAGGAGCGGGTGGAAAGGCGCTGGCGCTGCTGCTGCTCTGCGCACTGAGCCCCGGCCGGGCAGGGCACGGCGCCCGCTGCGCTGCGGGTCCTTCTGCTGCCACAGCCCGGCACACCTGGGACAGGGTGTGACAACCTGTGGGAAAACCGGGGGCTTTGTGGGGCTGCATTGCTCTGCACACACCCGGGACACCTGTGGCACAGAGCTTTGGGCCCCCAAAAAGGTAAACCAGATGGAAACAGCTGGAGAAGGTTTCATTTTCACCTTTCTTTATTCTTCAATAGAAATGACTAAAATGAAAGTTACCAAGCACGGCCTGTTCCCCACTGCCAGTTCAGTGTAGGAAAAGAGGCATTACTTTATTTCAGTGCTGACTGTGTGGGAAATCACTTTCCTAACACGTGCACATCCACGTGTTTGTATCCATGGAATTAAGACATATTTATTACTTTGCTCAAACTCACTGGCTAAACATTCCCACAAAGTATTTGATATACTGAAATCACTTCCTCAAAATTAGGGCCATTGTGAGTAGTTCCCTTGAGGGTCTCTAGTGTTCATTTGGTGAACATCCCATTCCTCAAAATTTCATCCTGTGGTCAAGATGTCTTAACTGTCTTGTATCAAAGGAAGGAGATCATGGAAACAAGATTCTCCACCTACTTTTGATTTGGTTTGCTGGGTGGGTTGGTGTTTGGGGTTTTTTGCTGTTTGTTTGTTTGTTTGTTTGTTTAGTTTCAATGGGGTTGGGGAATTTTGTGGAGTTGTTTTGGTTGGTTGGTTGGCTAGTTTTGTTTGGTCTGGTTTGTCTGCTTATAGTCTTAGCCTGAGACCTCCAGTACACAGAAAGGTTAAATCCCTGGCAGGTGCACACCTGGAAAGCAGCTGGATGCATAAGGAGGCAGACTTCCATTCCTTTAGCTTTAAACGACTAAACCGCGCTTTGTTTCTTCCTTTCTTCATTTGAGCCTTTTGCAAATATTTGCATTTTCTTTTTCCTAAACACTGACAACAGGTGCTTGAATTTTTTGGTTCTCTTTTGCTTTGCCTTAGGTCTAGAATATCTTCAAGTTCCTCTGATAAGGAGACATTCTTCACTGAAGGACACAGCAAATACATGAGACAAGGTTTTGAGTCTGTGAAATGTCCAGGTCCCCAGTACTTCCTTTGACATGAGCTGCAAGATACAGATGGTCAAGCCAATATTCCTGGATAAGAAGAGGGAGATGTATCTTCCACTGCTTGGCAAGAAGTTTTTCCAGTAAGCAGAAGATGCAGGAGGGCACCTAAACTCCAAGAGCCATGCAGAATTTGTCTGCCTCTCTCAGTTTGTGTGTCATTGATAATCACACAGGCCCACAGCCACACATCTGGATGAGGAATAGTCCATACCTTATCAAGTCCAAGAGAAACATTCCACAATCATTTCTGAGCTACCTTAGGCAATGACTAAACTACCTGTGACAGCAGCAAGAACAAGATGTGATTTTTTTTGAAAACTCTCCTGAAAAATCCAAGTTTTTTTCCTTTGCCACAGCCCTCACTACAATATTTCACCATGACCTTTAGTCCACCTAGAGCTACTCAGGCAACAAATGCCACTTCCCTCTGGCAGAGGCACAGGCAGCCTGAATGGGCACAGATGATGAGAATTTCTTCCACTTGAGCTACCTGGGCTCTTCAATGTCCCTGACATGCTTCCACAAGCTCAGCTCACTTGAGGGAGGATCACAATCCTGGCAGACCTGAGCAGCATGTCCAGCACACAGGGTGACTCAAAGCAAGGCATCACAGCTTCAGCTCTAACAAGACTGGGGCAGTCACCACACTAAACAGTTCATAAAGATATTCAGCTGAGACTGGGGAATGTACAGAGACATTTTAGTCAGGGAAGAGCAGCACTAGAACAGCCTGAAGTGCTGTTTGCAGACAAAGCAAACCCAAGTGAGGAGGCAGAAGAAAGAGGCAGATGTTGCTTGTGAAGTTCAACAAAGAACCATTTCACACCAAGTTCATTCCAAAACTGGGGCGCATTTTCAGGGCAGTTAACACGACTTTTTGCTTTGCAGTTTTGTTTGTTGTATAACAGACTTTATGTTCTCTCCTCTTACACTCCAAAGCCCAGAGACTAAGCTGGCCCCTAAGTGTTGGTTTCAGGTGTTTTGTACTCACTAGACTGCAAAGTATGGCAACTGTGTTATGAGCAATTGGAGAGACAGGGAACATTCTGAATTGTGATCAGAAGCCAATGTTGTTGAGTATACAAGATGTTTATAGAGGCTTTAACTTTCATGGCACTCACATAGGGTTTACTAATTTTGGTAACTATGTCCCATCGGTTAACCCATTCTTCATGACATCCCATGGCCTGGTAACATTATCTTATTGCGAAGTTTCACAATATATTTCTTGCTCACTTCTTGCCCAAGGAGCATTTATCCATGTCTGTCTCTCCCATGGTTTCTGTTCCATAAGACCTAAGATACCAGGCTGCTTTATCAGTTCCATTGTACTCTCTGGTTTATTCACCATACTCTGTACATGGTGTTGCAGTAAGTTTGCCTTTGTCTGATGGGATTCTATCTTCTTTGCAAATAGTTCTAGTTATGTTAGGGAAAATTTGGAGTCTAAGTCTTCCCATACTAGGTAAACAGTGTATCTGTGAGAAGAAAGAAAATGATGAATATTCTCTTTCCCATTTTGTAGCCAAGGAATTAAAGAAATAGATGCTAAACTCAATGACTCATTACTTGCTTTTCAGGAATCTGTCTACCAAGAATTCTCACTTTTATCAGCAATAGAAGTCTCAGATACAGACCCCAGGTAAATTGGACAGAAAAGGACACATTTGTTTCTTTGGCTTTTACTATTCACGATGCTGTGCTTAGACCATGTAACCTAAAACACTGGCAGGAACACCCTCTGCCACAAGGACAGTGTAGAAATAAACAGCACAGGATTCATTCAGGGACCAACAGTTAGCTCCCAGAAGATCAGGAGCAGTTTGGGTCCTGCATGCCCACCACACCTACATCACCTTAAGGAATACTGCTGGCACAGGTGTTGGAGGAAAAACTGTCTAAGCAGCAGAGATGAAAAGGTCAAGGCAGTGACACAGCTGTGTGCAAATCAGAAAGGGAAAATTGTGTATTCCTACACTGCAAGGAGATCTTACCTGCTAGCAGCAGGGCACACAGGAGAGTTTCAGCTGAAACACACACCAATGTATCACAGATATACTGAAAAGATGAATACTTTCAAAATGCTTCTCAAAAATAAGGGAGTATAGACTGGTTCAATATTGCCCTTGTAGCCTGTAATACCAGGAGACTAGTTAAAAAAATATATTCCCATAAAGCATATTTCACTTTCAAAACTGTCTGTTCTTTCACTTATAACTGCTAAGTATTCAGCAGCAGAAAAACACTGGAATTGCATTTTCAAAGTGGTAACAATTGTGATTCAAAATTTACAATGCCATGTAGGGAAAAAGAAAGATACGAAACAATAGTGCTTCAAGTGATCAGGCCTGTACACTGAGTTCTGGTCTTTACAAATTCCTTTTAAACTGGAAAGAAGTCTACCACAATTTTAAGGATCTTCCTTCATAAAAATTAGATTAAAACCCTTTTCTGTTGTTCATTTTTAAACCAACTGTTGGTCCATACACTGAAATGTAATATCCATTATTTACCTTGTGGTGTTTGTAAATGACATTAAATTTTACCAGTACCATAGAAAGTTAGGGAAGAGTCATGCTGCCAGACACAAGATAAGCACATTTCTTCTTAAGTTTCAGCTTCCTTAAAACACAGCCAATAGTAATTTCTCATTCTTAGCCCCAGAGTACTGTGGAAAAGTCAATGTAACCATAACTGTACCACAGCTTTGACTAAACATTCCAATGGACAATCCACATTTCAACCAGCTGCTTCCTCATCTCCAGTAGGCCACAGGGCCAGTATTCGTGTGTGTCTCATGACTTTACAAAGGAGGCCTTAAAAAAAGGCTTTTCTTGATGAAGCAGCATGTAGACACACGTGAGGCAAATAAGGGTCACGAAACATGGAGAAAGATGTCCCTTCTTAACTCCTGTCTTCTCCTTTTGGCCTATTCATTACAAATTTTGTTGTAATTCAGTTGCTAGGATAATTTCTGTGAGGTTTCTTATACTGTCTAAAGAAAGACAAACACCATCCCACTGAGGCAGAGCAATCCTAATTTAGGTTCTGTTTTAAGCTGTTTAAGATGAAATGGGAAGAGATTTTCTAGGTAGTGGGTTTTGGTTTTCCTGAGAAAGCCAGCACACAGAGGAAAAGGTGACAGGGCATCTTGGAAACACTCACTCCAAAAGACTGCTCCAGAATGTGATGAGACCAACAATCCTTGTGTCAGCACATCACCCACAGGGCAGTGAGTGAAGGGACAGGGCTGGGCTCCTCACAAAGGGACCTGGAAGGAGGCAAGAGGAGGCAGCGTCAGCCAGAACTCAGGACAAGCTGGATGCAAGGGAAATATCCACGGGGTGTGTGGGGTGAGCTTCTGCCATAACAATAAATATACTCACATGAGCCCTCATGGTTAAAGCAGGTAAAAACATTAAAAAGGGGCAGGAATTAAAAGAGATGGAAGAAATAGGTCTATTTTTTCCCTGCCCTGGAAACTGTTTCTAGTTCAAGAGAGAATTTAAAATAAAAAGAACAAGTGACACTAAGCAGAGCATTGCAAGATCACCTTTGCTGGTTTCCACTGAAAAGACTTGGCTCTGGGAGGGATTTCACATTGTAACTCTGCCCTGATTGTGGAAAAAAAGAGAATAAAGTATTACAGAGGAAAGAAGAATGGAAACCTCCTGATGAAGACAGCAGTGTGAGTTCACTATCACTGTAAGCCATTAATCCCTTGGGTAAAATAACATCCTTCAAGGTGGCAGGAGTTTAGCTTGGATGAAAATGCTGACAAAATTGCTGCCCTTCCTGTTGCTGCTTCTATCTCCAAAGAAAGAGAAATGTGTGAAATCTGCTGAAGTCAGGCAGAGACAGCGAGAAAGAACCAGACATTTGGCAGGAAAAGTGAAAAAAAGATTGTCTTCAATTCTCTCTTTTCATTTCCTCTTCTCCCATTTGACCTTATCTGCTTTCAAGCGGGGAACTCTGTTTGCAACCCCATCAAAATACTGAAGCTACCCAATGGAACATCTTTTTCCTCCCTTCAGCTATGCCGAACACGGAGCGATTTCACTTTCACTGGACAGAGAGGAAGAGTTTCCCATGGGATTCCTCAGTTCCGAGCCCTTTCGGAAAGTTCCCGCGCTGGCCTTGGTGCTTTGGGGTGACGCCGCAAGCCGAGGCGCAGGGATGGCTGCGGGAATGGGAGCAGGGCAGGGTTTGCAGCGGCCCCGCGCTCCCGGCCAGCCCCGGCCCCGCCCCGCCCGCGCTGGGCCCGCAGCCCCGGCTCTGCCGCGCTCGTGCCGCCGAGCCCGGCCCGCGCGGGGCCGCGAGCGGGGCCGAGCGCAGCGCCCCCCTCAGGCCGCGCGCCGCGGGCGTTGTGGCCGCACTCGGCGATCGGCGCCATGGCGGAGCTGCCGCTGCCCGCCGCGCTCAACGCTGGAGCCTTCCCCGCCAAGCTGTGGCGCCTGGCAAACAGCCCCAGCGTCCGCTCCGTGCGCTGGGACAGCCGGGGCCAGGGGCTGCTCATCGACCGCTCCCTGCTGGAGCGGGAGCTGCTCAGCCCGGGCGGCGCCCACGGAGCGGACGGCGAAGGGGCGGGGCCGGGCCCGGACTCCTTCCAAGCCACGCACTTCGGCAGCTTCGTGCGCCAGCTGAACCTCTACGGCTTCCACAAGGTGCCGGGCGATGCCGGCGGCTGGCTCCACTACACGAATGCCAACTTCGTGCGTGACCGCCCCGAGCTGCTGCTCCGCATCCAGCGCCTGACCAGGGCCAACAGGCAGCGGCTGGCGGCGGGGCTGGAGGTGCGCAGCCGGCAGCCCGGCCGCTTCCAGCAGCCGCACACGGAGCGGCCGCTGCCCGCCTGCTGTGCCGGGCAGCCCCCCAGAGCCGGTGAGACGGGCTGCGAGCTGCGGGCGCCAAGGGTGCCGTGGGCTGTGGCCGTGGGCAGGGGCCGGCACAGGGGCAGGAGCGGCGCCGGGGCTGGTGCTGCTCCGTGCCCGGCCCTGGGATGCTTGGGGAGCTCTCCGTGAGTGCGTGTGAGCCGAGGGCTCAGTCGTGGTCAGACCCAGCGGGAGGGAGCCTCCTGGTCCTTTGGAATAGAAGGGAAGAGACCTGGCAGTTGGGTTTCTGGCAGTTGCTTCCTGCCAAGGAATGGCAGCAGGACAGTTTCCCAAGACAGTTGAACCAACAGGGGAGAGTGAAGCAGGCAATGAACTGTGTAGAATGGCCCCAGAAAATGTTTTTTTTTTCTTTCGTTATTTCTTTCTCACTCTGCTTGGGAGAATGGGAGATTTTATCTTCCCTGGCCGAAATAAGGTTGCTGCCGAAGGCCTTGCAAAGCCAATAGTGACCCAGCCTTCCCTTTGCTTCCTTTCTTCTTCCCTCACTGCTGCACAGCTCCCTCAGGCCACAACCTCACTGCTGCTGCTGCTGCTGCTGCTGCCTCACGGGAGGATTCAGAGCTGCGTCCAGGCCCTTCCAGGGGATGTGCAGGTGCTCAGGAGTCTGAGGCTTCCCCACCAGCTGCCAAGAAAGTCTGTGCCTCCTCTGGACTTTTTGGGGCTTCACCAGTGGAACCATCAAGGGAGCTCATCCGCAAATTCAATCTGCGCAAGCTCACCATTCCGCTGGTTCGCATCGACCCTGAAGCTGCCTGCAGGGCCCTTCGAGAGGGCAGCAGCTGCAAATCTTCAGAGCAGCCGAGCCCAGCCAATGACCCATCAGGTACGGAAAGAGTTTCTACCCTTGCTTTCCAAACAGATCCTGTTTAGTGACCCTTTGAAGTATCTTCCTGCAGTGCCCTGTCATGGTTAGATATGAAGTGAGAATCAGGTAGAAAGTGCCAAGTATCCTAGGAACAGGGACCATGAAAACTGATTCTCAGTCTGTTATTATTGTTCTTGCTGCAGATTTGGAGGACGTTCTGGGCATTTTCCAGACAGCCTCTCTGTAAAGGTAGAAGGGCAAAGTAAAAACTATTTCTTGAGAAGTGGTCAGTGTTGGCTGAACTCCCCTCTTTCTTTGAGTGAAGCCAAACAAGGTTGGGGATAGGATGCAGCAGCTGTTTAAGACTGTCTGCTCTGAAAATCAAGCTGTACTGTACAATTGAGCTCTGGGTGTCCACAGGACAGCTCCAGCTGCAGAATTCGGCCTCACTCACAAGGTGCTTTTTAAAATAATCTCACAGTTTGATTTCAGTGTTTGTGCCTGAAGATCTGGGCTCTCCCTGGGTGAATCCACTTGCTGTGGCCTTTTGTGATGAGGAACCCAAGCAGCCGAATCCAAAAGCTGATGGGGAGATAGGAAAGGCTGTGATTCTAAAGTTTTTGTGTCCCTTTGGAGCGGGGGAGATAAGACCTGGCAGTTGGGTTTCTGACAGTTGTTTCCTGCCAAGGAATGGCAGCAGGACAGTTTTCCCAGATGGATGAACAAATGGGGGGAACTCAGCAAGCAAGGAATTGGTTGTTGCAAAGCCCCAGAGCATGTGTGGATTTTTTCCTTTGTACGCCTTCTTTGAAGGATTGGAGCTTTTGTTTTTCCTAACAGAGGGACAGTTGCTGCCAAGGGAAACACACACAAAGCCCAATAGTGACCCAGCCTTCCCTTTGCTTCCTTTCTTCTTCCCTCACTGCTGCACAGCTCCCTCAGGCCACAACCTCGCTGCTGCTGCTGCTGCTGCTGCTGCTGCCTCACGGGAGGATTCAGAGCTGCGTCCAGGCCCTTCCAGGGGATGTGCAGGTGCTCAGGAGTCTGAGGCTTCCCCACCAGCTGCCAAGAAAGTCTGTGCCTCCTCTGGACTTTCTGGGGCTTCACCAGTGGAACCATCAAGGGAGCTCATCCGCAAATTCAATCTGCGCAAGCTCACCATTCCGCTGGTTCGCATCGACCCTGAAGCTGCCTGCAGGGCCCTTCGAGAGGGCAGCAGCTGCAAATCTTCAGAGCAGCCGAGCCCAGCCAATGACCCATCAGGTATGGAAAGAGTTTCTACCCTTGCTTTCCAAACAGATCCTGTTTAGTGACCCTTTGAAGTATCTTCCTGCAGTGCCCTGTCATGGTTAGATATGAAGTGAGAATCAGGTAGAAAGTGCCAAGTATCCTAGGAACAGGGACCATGAAAACTGATTCTCAGTCTGTTATTATTGTTCTTGCTGCAGATTTGGAGGACGTTCTGGGCATTTTCCAGACAGCCTCTCTGTAAAGGTAGAAGGGCAAAGTAAAACTATTTCTTGAGAAGTGGTCAGTGTTGGCTGAACTCCCCTCTTTCTTTGAGTGAATCCAAACAAGGTTGGGGATAGGATGCAGCAGCTGTTTAAGACTGTCTGCTCTGAAAATCAAGCTGTACTGTACAATTGAGCTCTGGGTGTCCACAGGACAGCTCCAGCTGCAGAATTCGGCCCTCACTCACAAGGTGCTTTTTTAAAATAATCTCACAGTTTGATTTCAGTGTTGTGCCTGAAGATCTGGGCTCTCCCTGGGTGAATCCACTTGCTGTGGCCTTTTGTGATGAGGAACCCAAGCAGCCGAATCCAAAAGCTGATGGGGAGATAGGAAAGGCTGTGATTCTAAAGTTTTTGTGTCCCTTTGGAGCGGGGGAGATAAGACCTGGCCGTTGGGTTTCTGGCAGTTGCTTCCTGCCAAGGAATGGCAGCAGGACAGTTTCCCAAGACAGTTGAACCAACAGCGGAGAGTTAAGCAGGCAGGGAACTGGGTGTGGAATAGCCCTAGAATGTGTTTTTTTTCTTCCATTATTTCTTTCTCACTCTGCTTGGGAGAATGGGAGCTTTTATCTTCCCTGGCAGAAGTGCAGTTGCTGCTAAAGGCCATGCAAAGCCCAATAGTGACCCAGCCTTCCCTTTGATTCCTTTCTTCTTCCCTCACTGCTGCACAGCTCCCTCAGGCCAGAACCTCACTGCTGCTGCTGCTGCTGCTGCTGCCTCACGGGAGGATTCAGAGCTGCGTCCAGGCCCTTCCAGGGGATGTGCAGGTGCTCAGGAGTCTGAGGCTTCCCCACCAGCTGCCAAGAAAGTCTGTGCCTCCTCTGGACTTTCTGGGGCTTCACCAGTGGAACCATCAAGGGAGCTCATCCGCAAATTCAATCTGCGCAAGCTCACCATTCCGCTGGTTCGCATCGACCCTGAAGCTGCCTGCAGGGCCCTTCGAGAGGGCAGCAGCTGCAAATCTTCAGAGCAGCCGAGCCCAGCCAATGACCCATCAGGTACGGAAAGAGTTTCTACCCTTGCTTTCCAAACAGATCCTGTTTAGTGACCCTTTGAAGTATCTTCCTGCAGTGCCCTGTCATGGTTAGATATGAAGTGAGAATCAGGTAGAAAGTGCCAAGTATCCTAGGAACAGGGACCATGAAAACTGATTCTCAGTCTGTTATTATTGTTCTTGCTGCAGATTTGGAGGACGTTCTGGGCATTTTCCAGACAGCCTCTCTGTAAAGGTAGAAGGGCAAAGTAAAAACTATTTCTTGAGAAGTGGTCAGTGTTGGCTGAACTCCCCTCTTTCTTTGAGTGAAGCCAAACAAGGTTGGGGATAGGATGCAGCAGCTGTTTAAGACTGTCTGCTCTGAAAATCAAGCTGTACTGTACAATTGAGCTCTGGGTGTCCACAGGACAGCTCCAGCTGCAGAATTCGGCCTCACTCACAAGGTGCTTTTTAAAATAATCTCACAGTTTGATTTCAGTGTTTGTGCCTGAAGATCTGGGCTCTCCCTGGGTGAATCCACTTGCTGTGGCCTTTTGTGATGAGGAACCCAAGCAGCCGAATCCAAAAGCTGATGGGGAGATAGGAAAGGCTGTGATTCTAAAGTTTTTGTGTCCCTTTGGAGCGGGGGAGATAAGACCTGGCAGTTGGGTTTCTGACAGTTGTTTCCTGCCAAGGAATGGCAGCAGGACAGTTTTCCCAGATGGATGAACAAATGGGGGGAACTCAGCAAGCAAGGAATTGGTTGTTGCAAAGCCCCAGAACATGTGTGGATTTTTTCCTTTGTACGCCTTCTTTGAAGGATTGGAGCTTTTGTTTTTTCCTAACAGAGGGACAGTTGCTGCCAAGGGAAACACACACAAAGTCCAATAGTGACCCAGCCTTCCCTTTGCTTCCTTTCTTCTTCTCTCACTGCTGCACAGCTCCCTCAGGCCACAACCTCGCTGCTGCTGCTGCTGCTGCTGCTGCTGCTGCCTCACGGGAGGATTCAGAGCTGCATCCAGCCCCTTCCAGGGAATGTGCAGGTGCTCAGGAGTCTGAGGCTTCCCCACCAGCTGCCAAGAAAGTCTGTGCCTCCTCTGGACTTTTTGGGGCTTCACCAGTGGAACCATCAAGGGAGCTCATCCGCAAATTCAATCTGCGCAAGCTCACCATTCCGCTGGTTCGCATCGACCCTGAAGCTGCCTGCAGGGCCCTTCGAGAGGGCAGCAGCTGCAAATCTTCAGAGCAGCCGAGCCCAGCCAATGACCCATCAGGTACGGAAAGAGTTTCTACCCTTGCTTTCCAAACAGATCCTGTTTAGTGACCCTTTGAAGTATCTTCCTGCAGTGCCCTGTCATGGTTAGATATGAAGTGAGAATCAGGTAGAAAGTGCCAAGTATCCTAGGAACAGGGACCATGAAAACTGATTCTCAGTCTGTTATTATTGTTCTTGCTGCAGATTTGGAGGACGTTCTGGGCATTTTCCAGACAGCCTCTCTGTAAAGGTAGAAGGGCGAAGTAAAAACTATTTCTTGAGAAGTGGTCAGTGTTGGCTGAACTCCCCTCTTTCTTTGAGTGAAGCCAAACAAGGTTGGGGATAGGATTGCAGCAGCTGTTTAAGACTGTCTGCTCTGAAAATCAAGCTGTACTGTACAATTGAGCTCTGGGTGTCCACAGGACAGCTCCAGCTGCAGAATTCGGCCTCACTCACAAGGTGCTTTTTAAAATAATCTCACAGTTTGATTTCAGTGTTTGTGCCTGAAGATCTGGGCTCTCCCTGGGTGAATCCACTTGCTGTGGCCTTTTGTGATGAGGAACCCAAGCAGCCGAATCCAAAAGCTGATGGGGAGATAGGAAAGGCTGTGATTCTAAAGTTTTTGTGTCCCTTTGGAGCGGGGGAGATAAGACCTGGCAGTTGGGTTTTCTGACAGTTGTTTCCTGCCAAGGAATGGCAGCAGGACAGTTTTCCCAGATGGATGAACAAATGGGGGGAACTCAGCAAGCAAGGAATTGGTTGTTGCAAAGCCCCAGAGCATGTGTGGATTTTTTCCTTTGTACGCCTTCTTTGAAGGATTGGAGCTTTTGTTTTTCCTAACAGAGGGACAGTTGCTGCCAAGGGAAACACACACAAAACCCAATAGTGACCCAGCCTTCCCTTTGCTTCCTTTCTTTTTCTCTCACTGCTGCACAGCTCCCTCAGGCCACAACCTCGCTGCTGCTGCTGCTGCTGCTGCTGCTGCTGCCTCACGGGAGGATTCAGAGCTGCATCCAGCCCCTTCCAGGGAATGTGCAGGTGCTCAGGAGTCTGAGGCTTCCCCACCAGCTGCCAAGAAAGTCTGTGCCTCCTCTGGACTTTCTGGGGCTTCACCAGTGGAACCATCAAGGGAGCTCATCCGCAAATTCAATCTGCGCAAGCTCACCATTCCGCTGGTTCGCATCGACCCTGAAGCTGCCTGCAGGGCCCTTCGAGAGGGCAGCAGCTGCAAATCTTCAGAGCAGCACAGCCCAGCCAATGACCCATCAGGTATGGAAAGAGTTTCTACCCTTGTTTTCCAAACAGATCCTGTTTAGTGACCCTTTGAAGTATCTTCCTGCAGTGCCCTGTCATGGTTAGATATGAAGTGAGAATCAGGTAGAAAGTGCCAAGTATCCTAGGAACAGGGACCATGAAAACTGATTCTCTGTCTATTATTGTTGTTCTTGCTGCAGATTTGGAGGATGATCTGGGCATTTTCCAGACAGGCTGTCTTTAAAGGTAGAAGGGTGAAGTGAAAATATTGCCTGAGCAAGTGGTCAGTGTTGGCTGAACTCCCCCTCTTTCTTTGAGTGAATCCAAACAAGGATGGGGATAGGATGCAGCAGCTGTTTAAGACTGTCTGCCCTGAAAATCAAGCTGTGCCATTGAAATCTCAGCTGGGTTCTCAGAACAGCTCCAGCTGCAGAATTCGGCCTCACTCACAAGGTTGCTTTTTTTAATAAACTCACAGTTTGATTTCACCGTGTGTGCCTGAAGATCTGGGCTCTCCCTGGGTGAATCCACTTCCTGTGGCCATTTGTGATGAGAAACCTAAGCAGCTGAATCCAAAAGCTGATGGGGAGATAGGAAAGGCTGTGATTCTAAAGTTTTTATTCCCTTTGGAGCGAAGGAGATAAGACCTGGCAGTTGGGTTTCTGGCAGTTGCTTCCTGCCAAGAATGGCAGCAGGACAGTTCCAAGACAGTTGAACCAACAGCGGAGAGTTAAGCAGGCAGGGAAATGGGGTGGAATAGCCCTAGAATGTGTTTTTTCTTCCATTATTTCTTTATCACTCTGCTTGGGAGAATGGGAGCTTTTATCTTCCCTGGCAGAGTGCGTTGCTGCCAAAGGCCAGCAAAGCCAATAGTGACCAGCCTTCCCTTTGCTTCCTTTCTTCTTCCCTCACTGCTGCACAGCTCCCTCAGGCCACAACCTCTGCTGCTGCTGCTGCTGCTGCTCACGGGAGGATTCAGAGCTGCATCCAGGCCCCTTCCAGGGAATGTGCAGGTGCTCAGGAGTCTGAGGCTTCCCCACCAGCTGCCAAGAAAGGTCTGTGCCTCCTCTGGACTTTTGGGGCTTCACCAGTGGAACCATCAAGGGAGCTCATCCGCAAATTCAATCTGCGCAAGCTC